>NC_041382.1:372963541-372967423 GCF_002162155.2 Triticum dicoccoides
ATGAAAAAGACAATCAAACCAACATAGTGAAGATAATCATGAGGACAAGTTGAGAATGAAGACAAACAAAATGTGAAGACATAGCAAATGTAACGCCATGGGTAAAACACCTCAAACAGAAGAATTTGGTGGTGGCGTTACCCACCGTATAGGAAGTATTAGACCCAGACACGGCGCACAATTATTGTGGCGCTCCGAAGTCAAATTCCACATTAATGTATTCACACTTAGAATGTATGTCTTCATTGATTGAAGATGTACTTTACTTCGTGTGTTGCACATCTAAGTTATCAATATGCATAAGTGTTAGGATGTGTGCCTGATCATAGGACATTTGAGGATTCCAAGGTATTTAGCTCACACCGTAACTTGCAAAATCTCTTCTCATCCAAGGGCTTGGTGAAGATATCTGCCAATTGCTCTTCAGTGTTGACGTGTATGATATCAATATCTTCCTTCGCAACATGATCTCTGAGAAAGTGATGACGAATTTCAATGTGCTTTGTCTTCGAGTGCCGAACTGGGTTGTTGGCAATCTTGATGGCGCTTTCGTTGTCGCAGTAGAGTGGCACTTGCTTCAGATGAATGCCATAGTCTTTGAGTGTTTGCTTCATCCACAGAAGCTGAGCGCAGCAAGATCCAGTAGCAATGTATTCAGATTCAGCAGTGGAGAGAGATACACAGTTCTGCTTCTTTGAAGACCAACATACAAGTGATCGTCCCAGAAAATGACATGTGCCTGATGTAGACTTGCGATCCACTTTGTCACCAGCATAATCAGCATCCCAGAATCCAACCAGATCAAACTCTGAGCCCTTTGGATACCATAGTCCTAGAGTTGGGGTGTAAGCCAAATATCGAAGAATTCGCTTCACAGCTAAGTGATGCGATTCCTTTGGTGCCGCTTGGAATCGAGCACACATGCAAACACTAAGCATAATATCTGGCCTAGATGCACATAGATAAAGTAAGGAACCAATCATGGAGCGGTATACCTTTTGGTCGAACTCTTTACCATTGTCGTCGGGACCCAGATGATGTTTGGCTGGCATTGGCGTCGTGAAGCCTTTGCAGTCTTGCATACCAAACTTCTTCAGGCAATCTTTGAGATACTTCTCTGAGATATAAAGATGCCGTTGCGTTGCTGACGTATTTGAAGACCAAGGAAGAACTTCAGCTCACCCATCATGTACATCTGATATTGCTCTTGCATCATATATCCAAACTCTTCACTGTATTTCTGATTGGTGCAACCGAAGATAATGTCATCCACATATATTTGGCACACAAACAGTTCACCATCATATGTCTTCGTGAAGAGAGTGGGGTCGAGGGAACAAGATTTGAAGCCTTTGCTCTTCAGGAAGTCTTTGAGTGTGTCGTACCAAGCCTGAGGAGCTTGTTTGAGGCCATATAGTGCCTTGTTGAGCTTGTACACCATGTCAGGATGTTTTGGATCTTCAAAGCCAGGCGGTTGTGCAACTGTGACGCCCCCGATTCAATCGTACACTAATCATGCACGCAAATGTGTACGATCAAGATCAGGGACTCACGGGAAGATATCACAACACAACTCTACAAATAAAAATAAGTCATACAAGCATCATAATACAAGCCAGGGGCCTCGAGGGCTCGAATACAAGTGCTCGATCATAGACGAGTCAGCGGAAGCAACAATATCTGAGGACAGACATAAGTTAAACAAGTTTGCCTTGAGAAGGCTAGCACAAACTGGGATACAGATCGAAAGAGGCGCAGGCCTCCTGCCTGGGATCCTCCTAAACTACTCCTGGTCGTCGTCAGCGGGCTGCACGTAGTAGTAGGCACCTCCGGTGTAGTAGTCGTCGTCGACGACGGTGACGTCTGGCTCCTGAACTCCAGCATCTGGTTGCGACAACCAGAAAGAAGGGAAAGGGGGAAAAAGGGGGGATAAAGCAACCGTGAGTACTCATCCAAAGTACTCGCAAGCAAGGAACTACACTACATATGCATGGGTATATGTGTAAGGAGGCCATATCAGTGGACTGAACTGCAGAATGCCAGAATAAGAGGGGGATAGCTAATCCTGTCGAAGACTACGCTTCTGGTCACCTTCGTCTTGCAACAGGCAGAAGAGGGTAGGTCGAAGTCCTCCAAGTAGCATCTCCAAGTAACATCTCATAGCATAATCCTACCCGGCGATCCCCTCCTCATATCCCTGAGGTAGAGTGACCACCGGTTGTATCTGGCACTTGGAAGAGTGTGTTTTATTAAGTATCCGGTTCTAGTTGTCATAAGGTCAAGGTACAACTCCAAGTCGTCCTGTTACCGAAGATCACGGCTATTCGAATAGATTAACTTCCCTACAGGGGTGCACCACATAACCCAACACGCTCGATCCCATTTGGCCGGACACACTTTCCTGGGTCATGCCCGGCCTCGGAAGATCAACACGTCGCAGCCCCACCTAGGCAAAACAGAGAGGCCAGCACGCCGGTCTAAACCTAAGCGCACAGGGGTCTGGGCCCATCGCCCATAGCACACCTGCACGTTGCGAGGGCGGCCGAAAGCAGACCTAGCCTAGTGGCGTTCCAGTCCAATTCGGCGCGCGCCGCTCCGTCGCTGACGTCTGAAGTGCTTCGGCTGATACCACGACGTCGGGATACCCATAACTACTCCCACGTAGATGGTTAGTGCGTATAGGCTCGTAGCCAGACTCAGATCAAATACCAAGATCTCGTTAAGCGTGTTAAGTATCCGCGAATGACGAACAAGGCCAGGCCCACCTGTCTCCTAGGTGGTCTCAACCTGCCCTGTCGCTCCGCCACAAAGTAACAGTCGGGGGCCGTCGGGAACTCAGGCCCACCACTACCTGGATGGAGCCGCCTGCCCCTTCAGCCCCCATCTCCAAACAGTATCGCCAGTAATGTAACAGTGTAAAGTATATAGTATATGCCCGTGATCATCTCCCGAAGTGATCACAGCCCAGTAGTATAGCATGGCAGACAGACAAGAGTGTAGGGCCACTGATGGAACACTAGCATCCTATACTAAGCATTTAGGATTGCAGGTAAGGTATCAATGACTGTAGCAACAATGACAGGCTATGCATCAGAATAGGATTAACGGAAAGCAGTACATGCTACACTACTCTAATGCAAGCAGTATAGAGAAGAGTAGGCGATATCTGGTGATCAAAGGGGGGGGGGCTTGCCTGGTTGCTCAAACAAGGAGGGGTCGTCGGTGACGTAGTCGTACTCGGTGGCATCAGCGTCGGTCTCGTAGTCTACCGGAGAGAAGAGGGGGAAGAAATAATGAATACAGAGCAAACAAAGCATCACAAAATATAACAAGGCAATACGCGGTGTTCGGTGTGCCCTAATGCGGTAGTAGGTGATACCGGTTAAGGGGGGAAAACATCCGGGAAAGTATTCCTGGTGTTTCGTGTTTTCGGGCAGAGGAGCCGGAGGGGGAAAGTTGCGGGTTCGATAGGTTAGAGGGGTGTGGCGGACGAACGGACTGCGTATCCGGAATCGTCTCGTCGTTCTGAGCAACTTTCATGTTGAAAATATTTTAATCCGAGTTACGGATTAAAAGATATGATTTTCTAAAGATTTTATTAATTTCTGGAATTTACTTAATTATTTAATTAATTCGGAAAATGGATTTATGACGTCAGCATGATGCCATGCTGACGTCAGCAGTCAACAGGGTTGACTAGGTCAACCCTGACATGTGGGTCCCGCTGTCATTGACTAAGATTAACTAAAACAGATTAATTAGTTTAATTAGTGATTAGGTTAATCTAATCAGGATTAATTAACTTAATTAATTGCTTAATTAATTAATTAATATTTTAATTATTTTAATTATTATTTATTTATTTATTTAATATATATTTTT
>NC_041382.1:372968640-372975645 GCF_002162155.2 Triticum dicoccoides
AAAAGGTTTAACCCCCAAATAATATAGTTTAGTATTTTATAAAATACCAAGGCATTTATGTATTTGTCTTACCTACTGTTTTAATTAATTAAATGCAGTTAGACCTTTTATAAAAATGTGGTTTCTCCACCAACATTACTTATGAATTATTTGTCACATTTATAACATTTTAGTTTTGACTTTTGAAAACGTTTATTGTTTGCTTGATTTTGAATATGAATTTGAATCGGTTCCGAACTAACACGAGATTAGCGAAAGTAATCGAAGTGACGTGGCACCATTAGCAGGGAATTACTGTAGCTAAATACCCGGGCGTCACAATTCTCCTCCACTACAAGAAATCTCGTCCCGAGATTTAAGAGGGAGTAAGGGGGGGGGGGGGAGTTCTGGTTATTCTAATGGATCTTCTCGAAGAAGTTAATCCCTTACGTTGATGTCTTCAATTCTTTATTCCGACGCATCATGATAAACTTGTCATCATTTCTTCGGGAACTCCATCGTACTTACGAAAGGATAAGGGGTAGCTCACTACGACATAATGCTTTTGAGGGAACAATCTGGGGTTAACCCATGAATTAGTATAAGATTATCTCTCGAGTTGAACATATGAAATACCTCGAGAGTAAGGTACGAAGGTACCATAAGAGGCTCCAAGCGGATAGATAGTTGCTCGAAGCCCGAACCAGAGTGAGAAAGGGGATCAGAGTAGCGAGAGTAAGTATTGCGTCTGATACCAGAATAGATCACTAGGACAGTGGCCCGTGAATTACATACGAGTCCACGCGCGAGGAATAACCTTGGGAATAGGGGGGGTGTACAGGACAGTCAGGTTTCGATCCTGTGGAACTGTGGGTTATGGGCCCACCATGTGGTTTTTTTTATAGGAGCATTGACATCTTTCACGGTCATGATAGCAAGGCATGTCAGAGAGTACCAAGTCAGTTATGTCGGCATCAACGTTGGTACCAAGGGCGAGGGACGAAGAGAACCACTTTCCTGCTCGTTGAACGAGGCGGACCAATAGGCAAGGTTCTCGTCCATCGGTGGCTACCGGAATGTCATCAACAATAGTAACAAGGTCTTACTGACTGAGTTGTACATCGAGGTGTTTGCACAAGCAGTGGATTATTACTGCTTATATCATATAGATCGTAGAAAATGTTTAAATAAACCAATGGAAGGAAAATATGATCATCAGATTAAACAGAACAATGGAAAGGAAAATATGTTTAAACACATATTTCAAGGGTATATCCTTCCCAAAGACAAGCAGAGCAAGATATCCATGACAGGATATTAAGTAGAAAACCATTTAGGTAAGGGGGAAGGAATCTCATGATATTACCCATACAATGGTGTTAGGATAAGTGATAAATAAAATTTAGCATCGTGCTTCAAATGTTCCTGTTGAAAATCGGAGTACCATTGACATGCTTCGAGACAGCATCGACATGGTCTTCAGGTGAAGATCAGACTTTGGAAACACGAAGGATCCATCAGGAATAACTTGTAGAATAAGTCTTACAATTTCCTCATGGATGAATGGATAGCCTTGCTGAAAAGGAATCTATAATGATAGGTCCTCCAGCCGGGGGGGGGGGTGCTAGGCATGACATCATGTTACCGGGTCATCAAAGGATCAATATCATAACTCTTGGAAAGTTGTCCCAACCATCATATCTGACCGAGATTCATATCCAATTGGTGTCATGATACCTCAGACTCAGGGGGTCCGAGAGGAAAAGGTGCAACACAAATCGGCGAAATGACATTGCAAGATTCTCGAGAAATGAACTATGGGAGCGGGTTACTGAAGCAATAGTTCATCATTAAACCAAGGACGGGATGAAAAGGTGGCTGATGGGCTCAGCGACAATTCATCGAGAATTCCAAACGGATGGATTTCCACGATAATGTGAACAAGAAGAAGTCATTTGTTAGATTAAATGATATAATGGGATATGCTCGAGGAAAGCATGCATAATTAAACATTGGTTGAACGTTGCACCCGAAATATGGATAGGGTTGCACGACCAATGTTAGAATGGTGATTCAATTATCGAAAGACTTAGAATGAACTATCGCCCATTCACTTCAAAGCAATAGGGTTGCTAGAAGTTTTGAATTCACACGTCATAGCTCAATTGTCGGTATTCCGGTTGAAAACAATATGGGGACCAAGGAATGAACGAAGATGGCAAGAAGCATTATGATATCAAGAATTCTTAAGAGGTGGTGAAATTCTCACCACATTCTTGACAAAAAGTGATGGTAATACTTCCGAGGTAAGGAAGATCAACTGCTGGGTAGCAGGGATCTCAAGGTTTACACAAAACACGAACAAGTTGTGTTGAACGGAAGGCAATAAAGTGGTCGATGAGAACAGGAATCATCGAGGGGCAAGGATGGTATTACCCATCATGAATTCAATTGAATTCCTGGAAGAGCTCATAAGGTTGATGATGATCACGACACAATTTCGAGAGATTTCATGCAGATGTAGTCGATCAACGACGACATCAAGTCAAAGGAATGATGAAGCAAGAGGTTATTGGAACCACAGTTACGACACAAACTCGAACTCAAGCTTGTTGTTTAAGGTGAAAGGGTATGACGAGGAAAATCGACGTAAGGTTAGTTCATCGTCGAAAATTGGTGCTCTAAGAATAAGGACCAGGTAGCACCGTTAGAATCGTCACGACAATGATATAGCCAAACAGGCTAGGAATGGCGTGATCGGGTACAAACTCGTACTTATAGAAGCTTACTGAAGAGTTGTTGAACCGTAGAGCGGACTCGGTTCAGTTATCGGTGTCTTTGAGTGTTCAGTAACACAGAGCCCGCGAAAAATTGGAATCAGTGGGAAGGTAGCACTTGATGAAGAACTCATAAAAAGTTATGCAGTTCCATGATAATCTCGAGTTACCAGGGGGTAATACTCGACACAAGATCCAAGTAAAGGTTGTACTGGTGTATTGGTCCATAGAAGACAATTGTTTTAACTTGTCCGAGAAATGAGATCAAAGAAGAACAATCATGGTCGGAACCACGGTTGCAAGGGATCAATTCACAGATACCATAGGTTAGTTATCAAGGAAATAGTTATTGTTACAAGAAGCTTTCATGATAGGATATATATCGCGTCCATGGGCATGAACACAAGTTCAAGGTCGACTCCCACTTCTCCAATGCATAACCTTTCATTCACTTCTCACGTTCGAGGAAGTTGCAGTGTAGAAATTTTATCTGGTGAAACACCAGAAGAGTATGACTCGTGAAAACTTTCGAGTTCACTCATATTAAGGAAGGCATAGGTTCAACCCATCGGGGCATCTTAGAATCATATACCAAAATCTTTAGAAGTAATTAACCCAAGCTCGAAGGCAGAGCATGGTTGAGAAAGCAGACGATACAATTTACCAAAGGCATTATGTATCCGAAAAAAAAAGGCTCACAAGTTTATTGAATATGAAGGGCGTTGTCAGATAAAATCCAACAAAGGGTCTGGTGGTCCACAAGGGATCTGACGTGAGCATCCGTACTCAACTAGAGGAAGCAGATTATAGAAACAACTGACTAACTTAATTGTCAAATGCAAAGGAATTATGATTTCCAAATCAAGGGATCAGAAGCAATGCTCTGATTAGGGGTTGACAAGTTGAATAGCCTTAGGGTACAATCAAAGACAATTGGATTGGTCGAGAACCAATTCCAGTAAAAAGAATGGCAGCTCAGCAGGAAAAGTAATTTATAAGGATCAATGATGATTGCGTGTATTCGCAAACATATTGAGTCAACAGACTCAAATGGTAATGACAAGGAATGTCAATATGACTACGAGACTTATGGGATTATCCATAATGCAAGCAAGCAAGAACTTCAAGAGCCAAAGGCCCCAAAGGATTTTTGGAAGATCGAGTATTATTTCGAAGACTTTTGTGAAACACATGAACAACTGGGGATGAGCGGATACTCGACAAGTGCGAGGATTATTCGAAGGGGTATTCATGTGGCAAGGAACTGCTAGGCAGTAGGCACAAAGTATTCTCGAAACAATAGAGAAAACTTCGGGGTATCTTGTAATAACAAGATCAATGGGGGATGATCGTATGAATGGAAAGTGTAAGTAGTTATCCATACGGATTTATCGGTGGTCAGGAATAGCCAAAGTGATGGGCACAAGTCTCGAGAGAACATCAGAGAGTATCTTCAGAATCTTCTGATGTAGCAGGCGATCCTCTGCAATAAGGGGCTCTTCGGGTGGATGCGATCACGAGATCCTAATCTTAGAGTTAGCAAATTCATTTAACCCGAATAGTAGAGAGATCAGAGTCCCAGAGTATAGACGAGGAATAAAAGATCCTAATACCACCCGATGGCGATGTGAGCCCGTAAGGCACACAGCCAAGTTAGTAAAAGTTTTTGCAATGTCTAGACTCGACTTCGGCCAAGGAGTGTGGAAGGGGGATTCCTACAGGCAGTCGGCTCTGATACCAACTTGTGATGCCCCCGATTCAATCGTACACTAATCATGCACGCAAATGTGTACGATCAAGATCAGGGACTCACGGGAAGATATCACAACACAACTCTACAAATAAAAATAAGTCATACAAGCATCATAATACAAGCCAGGGGCCTCGAGGGCTCGAATACAAGTGCTCGATCATAGACGAGTCAGCGGAAGCAACAATATCTGAGGACAGACATAAGTTAAACAAGTTTGCCTTGAGAAGGCTAGCACAAACTGGGATACAGATCGAAAGAGGCGCAGGCCTCCTGCCTGGGATCCTCCTAAACTACTCCTGGTCGTTGTCAGCGGGCTGCACGTAGTAGTAGGCACCTCCGGTGTAGTAGTCGTCGTCGTCGACGGTGACGTCTGGCTCCTGAACTCCAGCATCTGGTTGCGACAACCAGAAAGAAAGGAAAGGGGGAAAAAGGGGGGAGAAAGCAACCGTGAGTACTCATCCAAAGTACTCGCAAGCAAGGAACTACACTACATATGCATGGGTATATGTGTAAGGAGGCCATATCAGTGGACTGAACTGCAGAATGCCAGAATAAGAGGGGGATAGCTAATCCTGTCGAAGACTACGCTTCTGGTCACCTTCGTCTTGCAACAGGCAGAAGAGGGTAGGTCGAAGTCCTCCAAGTAGCATCTCCAAGTAACATCTCATAGCATAATCCTACCCGGCGATCCCCTCCTCATATCCCTGAGGTAGAGCGACCACCGGTTGTATCTGGCACTTGGAAGGGTGTGTTTTATTAAGTATCCGGTTCTAGTTGTCATAAGGTCAAGGTACAACTCCAAGTCGTCCTGTTACCGAAGATCACGGCTATTCGAATAGATTAACTTCCCTGCAAGGGTGCACCACATAACCCAACACGCTCGATCCCATTTGGCCGGACACACTTTCCTGGGTCATGCCCGGCCTCGGAAGATCAACACGTCGCAGCCCCACCTAGGCAAAATAGAGAGGCCAGCACGCCGGTCTAAACCTAAGCGCACAGGGGTCTGGGCCCATCGCCCATAGCACACTGCACGTTGCGAGGGCGGCCGAAAGCAGACCTAGCCTAGTGGCGTTCCAGTCCAATTCGGCGCGCGCCGCTCCGTCGCTGACGTCTGAAGTGCTTCGGCTGATACCACGACGTCGGGATACCCATAACTACTCCCACGTAGATGGTTAGTGCGTATAGGCTCGTAGCCAGACTCAGATCAAATACCAAGATCTCGTTAAGCGTGTTAAGTATCCGCGAATGCCGAACAAGGCCAGGCCCACCTGTCTCCTAGGTGGTCTCAACCTGCCCTGTCGCTCCGCCACAAAGTAACAGTCGGGGGCCGTCGGGAACTCAGGCCCACCACTACCTGGATGGAGCCGCCTGCCCCTTCAGCCCCCATCTCCAAACAGTATCGCCAGTAATGTAACAGTGCAAAGTATATAGTATATGCCCGTGATCATCTCCCGAAGTGATCACAGCCCAGTAGTATAGCATGGCAGACAGACAAGAGTGTAGGGCCACTGATGGAACACTAGCATCCTATACTAAGCATTTAGGATTGCAGGTAAGGTATCAATGACTGTAGCAACAATGACAGGCTATGCATCAGAATAGGATTAACGGAAAGCAGTACATGCTACACTACTCTAATGCAAGCAGTATAGAGAAGAGTAGGCGATATCTGGTGATCAAAGGGGGGGGGGCTTGCCTGGTTGCTCAGACAAGGAGGGGTCGTCGGTGACGTAGTCGTACTCGGTGGCATCAGCGTCAGTCTCGTAGTCTACCGGAGAGAAGAGGGGGAAGAAATAATGAATACAAAGCAAACAAAGCAACACAAAATATAACAAGGCAATACGCGGTGTTCGGTGTGCCCTAACGCGGTAGTAGGTGATACCGGTGAAGGGGGGAAAACATCCGGGAAAGTATTCCCGGTGTTTCATGTTTTCGGGCAGAGGAGCCGGAGGGGGAAAGTTGCGGGTTCGATAGGTTAGAGGGGTGTGGCGGACGAACGGACTGCGTATCCGGAATCGTCTCGTCGTTCTGAGCAACTTTCATGTTGAAAATATTTTAATCCGAGTTACGGATTAAAAGATATGATTTTCTAAAGATTTTATTAATTTCTGGAATTTACTTAATTATTTAATTAATTCGGAAAATGGATTTATGACGTCAGCATGATGCCATGCTGACGTCAGCAGTCAACAGGGTTGACTAGGTCAACCCTGACATGTGGGTCCCGCTGTCATTGACTAAGATTAACTAAAACAGATTAATTAGTTTAATTAGTGATTAGGTTAATCTAATCAGGATTAATTAACTTAATTAATTGCTTAATTAATTAATTAATATTTTAATTATTTTAATTATTATTTATTTATTTATTTAATATTTTTTTAATTCCTTTTTATTAAAACGTTTTGGGCTAGGCCCACCTGTCATTGGCACAGGTAGCCATAGCGGTGTGGGGGGTTCACGGGCGTCGGGCGCGACCGGCAGGGGCAATCC
>NC_041382.1:372976692-372994886 GCF_002162155.2 Triticum dicoccoides
GAGGCCATCTGGGCCGAGGCCCAGCGAGGGGGGGGGGCTGTAATTTCTTGTCTTTCTTTTTTTTTGTTCCTTTTTCTTTTACTGTTTTATTTTATTCTAGTTTTATAAAACATAAAAGTTGTACCTTAAATAGTAACACTAATTATACCTCTGCCACAAAAGGTTTAACCCCCAAATAATATAGTTTAGTATTTTATAAAATACCAAGGCATTTATGTATTTGTCTTACCTACTGTTTTAATTAATTAAATGCAGTTAGACCTTTTATAAAAATGTGGTTTCTCCACCAACATTACTTATGAATTATTTGTCACATTTATAACATTTTAGTTTTGACTTTTGAAAACGTTTATTGTTTGCTTGATTTTGAATATGAATTTGAATCGGTTCCGAACTAACACGAGATTAGCGAAAGTAATCGAAGTGACGTGGCACCATTAGCAGGGAATTACTGTAGCTAAATACCCGGGCGTCACAGCAACATACACTTCTTCTTCAATCTTGCCATTGAGAAAAGCACTCTTCACATCCATTTGATATAGAAGTATGTTATGATGATTTGCATAGGCGAGCAGTATGCGTATGGCTTCAAGTCTAGCCACAGGAGTAAATGTTTCATTGAAGTCAATCCCTTCAACTTGAGTGTATCCTTGAGCAACGAGACGAGCTTTGTTTCTGACAACTTGACCATGCTCATCTTGCTTGTTGTGATATATCCATTTGGTGCCTATTATACTGTGCTTTCGAGGATCAGGACGCTTAACCAGTTCCCATACATTATTCAGCTCAAACTGTTGAAGCTCTTCTTGCATAGCTTGAATCCATTCAGGTTCCATGAAGGCTTCTTCAACTTTCTTGGGTTTTGTTATTGAGACGAATGCGAAGTGCCCATAGAAATTTGCTAGCTGAGTTGCCCTTGGACGAGTGAGTGGACCAGGTGCATTTATGCTATCAATTATTCTCTCAATCTGCACTTCATTTGCAACACGAGGATGTATAGGACAAAGATTTTGCTCTTGCTGATCATCGTCATTGTTAGAGGGATTGTCTTCAGGATGAGCATTGTCTTTAGGTTGTTCAGGTGCGGAGATGATAAGTTCCTCTTCAGGTTGAGCTTCAGAAGGTATGATTTCTCCAGTTCCCATAAGTTTGATTGATTCACTGGATGGAACTTCATCTAGCACATTTGGCAGTTGCTCTCTTTGTGAGCCGTTAGTTTCATCGAACCGCACATCCACTGTTTCAACCACTTTGTAATGAAAGAGATTGAAGACTCTGTAGGAGTGAGAA
This sequence comes from Triticum dicoccoides, assembly GCF_002162155.2. NCBI lineage: Eukaryota > Viridiplantae > Streptophyta > Magnoliopsida > Poales > Poaceae > Triticum > Triticum dicoccoides. The sequence continues at coordinate 372,977,983 of NC_041382.1, forward strand.
TCCTTTTCATATCCAAGCATAAAACCCTCATGTGCTTTTGGTGCAAACTTTGAAGTGTGATGTGGATCCTTGATCCAGCACTTGGTGCCAAATACTCTGAAGTAGCTGACATTTGGCTTCTTGCCAGTAAGGAGCTCATAGGATGTCTTGTTCAGAAGCTTGTGAAGATAAACACGGTTGATGATATGGCATGCAGTGTCAATGGCTTCAAGCCAGAATTTTCTTGGAGTCTTGTATTCATCAAGCATCGTTCGAGCCATCTCAATAAGTGTTCTGTTCTTGCGTTCGACAACACCATTCTGCTGTGGCGTGTACGGAGCTGAGAATTCATGTGTGATGCCCAAGATATCAAGATATGTATCAAGGCCAGTGTTCTTGAATTCAGTGCCATTGTCACTTCTGATGTGCTTTATCTTGGCGCCATAGTTGTTCATTGCTCGATTGGCGAAGCGTCCGAAGACATCCTGCACTTCAGTCTTGTAAAGGATTATATGCACCCAAGTATATCTTGAATAATCATCAACAATGACAAAGCCATAGAGACAAGCAGTAGTAGTAAGAGTTGAGTAATGAGTGGGACCGAAAAGATCCATGTGTAGTAGTTCGAAGGGTTATGTCGTTGTCATGATTGTCTTCGAGGGATGCTTGGCCCTCGTCATCTTTCCTGCTTCACAGGCACCGCATAAGTGGTCCTTCTTGAACTTGACGCCCTCGATGCCTATGACATGCTTCTTTCTTGCAAGAGTGTGGAGGTTCCTCATGCCAGCATGCCCTAGCCTTCGATTCTAGAGCCAGCATTCAGAAGCTTTTGCTAGAAGACATACTACAAGTTGTGGTCCTGCTGAGAAATCTACCACGTACAAATCATCTTTCCGATACCCTTCAAACACTAGAGACTTGTCAGATTCCGTTAGTACAAGGCAACGATATTTTCCAAACATCACAATCATGTTTAAATCACAAAGCATTGAGACAGACATTAAGTTGAAACCAAGGGATTCGACAAGCATGAATTTATCCATGTGTTGATCCTTTGAGATTGCAACTCTACCTAAACCCAATACCTTGCTTTTACCAGTGTCAGCAAATGTGATGTGGCTTTTATCTGATGGACGCAAAGTTGAGTCCATGAGAAGGCTTCGCTTGCCAGTCATGTGATTTGTACACCCACTATCAATAATCCATTCTGAAGCAGCTGGTGTCGTACCCTACAGTGCAGTTAGGGGGATAGGCTTCACGAAGAGAATTGTGAAGCAAAAACATTTGATGAACCAGTGGATTATTAAAGCTTAGATCGAGATTAGGACTGTTAGGACAAGTTGCAAGCGATTCAGAAACGAAGTACATAATAAGACCAATTGGGCATTTGATCTTGCGCCCTACAAGATGTTTAAGGTCCCTAGCAATAGCTTCAGACAATTCTGGTTTTGGGCTGGAGACCTTTCCCTGCAAAAGAGAGTTAAGCTTTCTTAGCCACCCACATCTTCAGGGGTGGCTTCGAAGCAATGAGTCTAAGTGCAGCATCTGAGAATTTTGGCTTTGGAGCCCTAGCAAAAAGTCTTGCAGGTGGACAATAGCACTCATAAGAATAAGCAGAATAGTTCTTGGTTTTATGAACATGGCGGTTTGATGAACCGTGCTCATATTCATAGGCCTGAGTATGGCTTCCCTGCAAAACATTTGCGTTAGTTTGACTCCAGTGAGTCCTCTGTCTGTATGAAACCTTTGGACCGTATGAAGCCTGTGGTCTGGGGTTTGTCTTCTTCACCTGTGGTGTCATGATGACATTCACAGGAAGATTCTCCAAACACCTTTTGGGCACCCAGATCTTCTCCATAGGCGGTCCATTCCTGTTGTTAGTACCAATATACCTGGCAAACACTTCACCATTCTGATTCTTAAACAGTTTATAGTTTGCATCAAAGGATTCATCAATAACAATGGGGTTAGCACAAGTGAAGCCAGATAGAGTGGATGGATCTGCTGAAGGTTCCTTTGCAGCAACCCATGTGATTTTGGGGTACTGCTCAGGTTTCCAGTAAGAGCCATCAGCATTCATTTTCCTTACGAACCCAACACCCTCTTTCCTAGGGTTTCGGTTCAGGATCTACCTTTTGAGGACATCACATAGTGTCTGATGCCCTTTGAGACTTTTGTACATCCCTGTTTCAAGCAGTGTCTTCAACCTAGCATTCTCATCAGCAATAGCAGTGGTATCCTCAGCAGAGGGGTTAGTTACCACATCAACAGTTGAAGATATTGCATCAGTAGCAGTAGTAGAACATTCAGCAATAGAAGTAGCATTATCACGCTCAATGCATTTAAGACATGGTGGTTCAAATCCTTCCCGAGCTGAACTAATCTGTTCGGCGCGAAGCGACTCATTTTCTTTTTGAAGATCTTCATGAGCCGCTCTCAATTTCTCAAGATCTTGCTTCCTTTGAAGATAATCATAGGAAAGCCTTTCATGAGCTGTTGAGAGCGTTTCATGACGACTTTCAAGTTCCTCATACTTAACGTGAAGATTTTTTATGTCTTCAATTAAGGACTGAGATCGAGTCATTGCAGCGTCTAACAGATCATCGCTTTTGTAAACAGTTTTTGAATGTGTTCCATGGTTTTCTGTTGTTCAGTTGCAATTTTAGCAAGTGTTTTGTAGCTGGGTTTGGAAACACAATCAGAGTCATCGTCACTAGATGTTTGATAGTGAGTAGTGCATGTGTTTACCTTGGCACCGCGTGCCATGAAGCAGTAGGAAGGAGCGGAGTAGTCCTTGTCATTTGCATCCGTGTCGGTGATGAAGTCATTGTCTTCAGTGTTGAAGATGGACTTGGAAACATATGCTGTAGCCAGACTTGCAACGCCAGAGTCAGACTCCTCCTCAGACTCCACCTCTGCCTCCTCAGAAGCGGACTCATCCTCAGGGTCCATTTCCTTGCCAACAAACGCACGTGCCTTGCCAAATGAGCTCTTCTTGTGTGATGAAGACTTGGAGGAAGACTTGGAAGAAGATTTTGAGTATTTCTTCTTCTTCTTGTCGTCAGAGTCATACTCCTTGCTCTTCTTCTTCTTCTTCTTCTTGTTCTCATTGTCCCACTGTGGACACTCAGAGATGTAGTGGCCAGGTTTCTTGCACTTGTGACATGTTCTCTTCTTGTAGTCATGAGCAGAAGCTTCATCATTCCTTGAGCTTGCTCATGAAGACTTTCTGAGGCTTTTCTTCTTGGTGAATTTTTGGAACTTCTTCACAAGCATAGGAAGCTCCCTTCCAATGTCTTCAGGATCATCAGAACTGCTGTCAGATTCTTCTTCAGATGAGGAGACAACCTCTGCCTTCAAGGCACGAGTTCGCCCATAGTTGGGACCGTAGATGTCTCTTTTCTCAGAAAGCTGAAACTCGTGTGTGTTGAGCCTCTCAAGTATGTCAGACGGACCGAGTGTCTTGAAATCAGGACGTTCTTGAATCATCAGTGCTAGGGTCTCAAACGAACTATCAAGCGATCTCAAGAGTGTCTTGACGACTTCATGCTAGGTGATCTCAGTAGCACCGAGGGCTTGAAGCTCATTTGTGATGTCAGTGAGCCAATCAAACGTGAGCTGGACATTCTCATTGTCATTTCTCTTGAAGCGGTTGAAGAGGTTGCGAAGGACACTAATTCTCTGATCTCTCTGGGTTGAGACGCCTTCGTTGACCTTGGATAGCCAGTCCCAGACTAGCTTAGATGTTTCCAAAGCACTCACGCGGCCATACTGTCCTTTGGTTAGATGACCACAGATGATATTCTTGGCAGTAGAGTCCAGTTGAACGAACTTCTTGACATCAGTGGCAGTGACACCTTCTCCAGCCTTGGGAACGCCGTTCTTGACGACATACCATAGGTCAACATCAATGGCTTCAAGATGCATGCGCATCTTATTCTTCCAGTAGGGATATTCAGTTCCATCGAAGAAGGGGCACGCAGCGGAGACTTTAATTATCCCTGCAGTCGACATAGCTAAAACTCCAGGTGGTTAAACCGAATCACACAGAACAAGGGAGTACCTTGCTCTGATACCAATTGAAAGTGATAGTGATCAACTAGAGGGGGGGGGGTGAATAGGCGATTTTTATGAAAGTCTTCAAAACATGTAAGTTTCGAAGACAAATGATAGAAATAAACCTATTATCATGCAGCGGAAGGTAGACTACACTAGGTAAACCATAGTCATGTATTCAATGAAGTGAGAGCATAATAACTAATGGCAGCTAGGCAGTAAGGATCAGGTATGAAGATATTGTGAAGCCAATCAGAACAAGCAGTCACTCAGTGAAGACAGAAGATAATGCAATCATACAATAACTTCACTAAGACCAACAGTAAGCAAAGTGAAGGGAAGGATGAAACCAGTGACTCGTTGAAGACAATGATTTGTTGGACCAGTTCCAGTTGCTGTGGCAACTATACATCTGGTTAGGGAGGCTGAGATTCAACTTAGAAGACCTCGTCTTCACCTTATTCCCCTTGAGCTAAGGACACCCAGTCCTCGTTCAATCACTCTGGTAAGTCTTCAAGGTAGACTACCAAACCTTCACAGACTTCATTCACCGGCGATCCACAATGACTCTTGGATGCTCAGAACGGGATGCCTAACCGGCTGGAGGATTCACAGTCCTCAAGTGTAATAAGTCTTTAGATCACACAGACAAGAAGACTTAAGTGATGCCTAACACTCTTTGGCTCTGGGTGGTTAGGGCTTTATCCTCTCAAGGAATTCTCTCTCAAAGGCTTCGAGGTGGGTTGCTCTCAAACGACAAAAGTCGTACTTTAACTCTGAGCAGCCAACCATTTATGGTTGTAGGGGGTGGGATATTTATAGCCACTAGGCAACCCAACCTGATTTGTCCGAAATGACCCTGGGTCACTAAGGAACTAACACGTGTTCCAACGGTAAGATTTCAAACACACACGGCAACTTTACTTGGGCTACAAGCAAAGCTGACTTGTCCAACTCTGAACAAGATTCACTCTCATAGTCTTCACTCGAAGACATATGTTTTGGTTAAGCATCACTTCAGTCATTCTGACTGGTTCTCTTGGACCCCACTTAACAGTATGGTGGTTCCTATGACTCAACAAAGAAGAAGAAGAACTATGAAAGATCTAAGTCTTCGCGCTCCATAGTCTTCATGCGATGTCTTCTCTTGTCATAGTCTTCAATGTGAATGTCTTCACATACCACCTTTGACTTCAATGTCTTCATACATTTTTAGGGGTCATCTTTGGTAAGAAAACCGAATCAATGAGGGACTTCTACATGTGTTATCCTGCAATTCTCACAAACACATTAGTCCCTCAACTAGGTTTGTCGTCAATACTCCAAAACCAACTAGGGGTGGCACTAGATGCACTTACAGTTGCATGCTTAGGTCCCATGCAAGAAATGGGAATGAATTTCAAACACCCTGCCACCGTCACTCGACCGCAAACATTGAGATACCTGGTTTTTAAATTCTAGTAAATCCAAAACTCGTCTGAAATTTATGAAACTTGGCATGCTATCATGGAGTGGCATCAACATGCCATGGTAAAAAATTTATCCCATTTGGGGCAGGTTTGGGTATAAACTTCTCACAAACCAGAGCTTGTCACAACAAGCGTGATGGTTTCGGTAGGGAACGTGCCACCTTTGGGGACGAAACGGTATCCGTTGCCTCTTATTGCTTTCAAAAAGTTTCTAGTGTCAACATAGAACAACAGGGTGTTGTGTTTAATTTTGGAATTTTTTGGGGTTCATTTGGGCATTTTTATACATTAACTAAGATTTCTAGGCATTTGATGCGCATAATTCAAATTTGAACTACATGCATACACTCCAGTGCATATAAACTGTTTGAAAGAAAATCAAATATGTGTCCTTGGTTGCATACTTAGGTCCCATGCAAGAAACGGGAATGAATTTCAAACACCCTGCTACCGTCACTCGGCTACAAACATTGAGATACCTGGTTTTTAAATTCCACTAAATCCAAAACTCGTCTGAAATTCATGAAACTTGGCATGCTATCATGGAGCAGCATCAACATGCCGTGGTAATTCTTTTGTCCCATTTGGGGTAGGTTTGGGTATAAGCTTCTCACAAACCAGAGCTTCTCAACAAGCGTGATGGTTTCGGTAGGGAACGTGCCACCTTTGGGGACGAAACAATATTCGTTGCCTCTTATTGCTCTCAATTTTTTTCTAGTGTGAACATAGAACAACAGGAGTGTTGTTTTTAATTTTGGAATTTTCGGGGTTCGTTTGGACATTTTTATACATTAACTGGGTTTTCTAGGCATTTCATGTGCATAATTCAAATTTGAACTACATGCACAAGCTCCAGTGCATATAAATTGGTTGAAAAATCAAATCTGTGTCCTTCGGGGCATGCTTAGGTCCCATGCAAGAAATAGGAATGAATTTCAAACACCAGGGCACTGTTGATTGCCGGTAAAATGTTGAGATACTTTGTTTTTAAATTCTAGTAAATCCAAAACTCGTTTGAAATTCATGAAACTTGGCATGCTATAATGGAATGGCACCCGACATGCTGTGGTATTTTTCATGTCCATTTTGAGAGAAGGCGCACTCGAATAACAACCAACAAAGGCATTTCGAAACAAATAGCTGCCATTGTAACATCTCAAATGTTTTGTATAATTTAAATTGTGTGTGTTTTGTTAACCATTCACGTGACGCCACACCTCACTCTTTTAATGTCTAGGAGGTGCCGTGCGGATAGGTGCTTGAGTGCTTGACTAAACGGAAGGTGTGCGAGCTGTACTCCAATGCAGAGTCTCACCGAGAAACGTGCGATCTATACACCGTGCAGGCTCACTAGGAAGCGAGCCCTTTGACTTCCATGGCCGCCCGCCTTGCTCGCACCCTCTACATTAATGGCGCCCAAGCCGCAGTTCAATACGGTTTTTAAATATAAAACACTGATCGCGAACGTTTTAGTTAGAACACCCGCATGCAAAACCGACAATTTCCCCAGGAAGCCAAGGGAAAATGTGCCTAGTAGGATTTATGCAACTCTTGATCGCAAATGTTTTAGTTAGAACACCTGTATGCAAACCGAGAACTTCCCCCGGAAGCCAAGAGAAAATGTGCCGAGCAGGATTTCTGCAGCTCTCGATTGCAAACGTTTTAGATAGAACACCCGTATGCAAAGTGAGAGCTGTGGTCTTCCCCTTTAAGTCGAGGGAAAATCCGCAGCGCGGGATTTGTGCATCCCTTCAATGCAAATGGTTGTTTTGGATGACCCGTGTGCAACCACGTACAAATAATTTGGTAAGAATTGCATCTGTCATATTGGGTATGTTGCCATTTGTCAATCTGGAAAGATTGACATTTGTTGATCTAGTAACATTGCCATTTGTCAATCCTTGTAACACTGCCATTTGTCAAAATATGCAGCTAGAAATCACTAGAACTATCTAATTTTTGCAACTAAAATTGAGTAATTAAGCATATATTTCATTCATAGATTAAGCAGTCGTTCTTAATTTATACAAACAGTTCAACTCGACAGCTGTACCGACCAAACTTTTCCCCAATTGTTGCCAACCACATACTGAAATAGTTAGTTCAACTATATATACTAGCTAATTTTAAGTATGTTGTATAGTTCGACCACACATCTATAGTCAGATGAACTGAACAAAATAGCCCCTAAATACTACTACTATCACGGAGGGGCTTTGTGCTACTTCCTGCAGCCTCTCCTCTACCGAGCGCGCTCAGTAAGAGGCAAAGGAGGAGGAGGAGCCTACTGACGAGCTAGAGAAATGCAATACGGTGCCTGCTGCTGGACGTTAAGGACGCTCGCCAGCTCGAACGCCCACTGCCGCTCCAGACGATCCCTCTCGAAGTGGCTGGACTGCTCGTAGATCTCCTGATTCCTCACCTCTGTGTCGGTGTGTGTTGCGGCCACGGCTGTGGTAAGGCTCTTTGCGTGCTTGACGAGGCGCTCCTCCTCCTCTGACAGGAACTCGATGTAGCACGCAAGGTCGCTGATGCACGTGCGGGCCTCCACCTCCGCCTCCCTCCTTCGAGCGGCGGTGGCGGAGCGGGTGATGATCTCGACGGTCGACGGTGGGCTGGCGTCCACGGCGGCCGACGATGGGCTGGCGGCCACGACCACCACCTCCCGCCTTTGGGCCGCGGTGGCGGAGCGGGTGATGGCCATGGTGGCCGGCAGTGGGGTGGCGGCCACGACGGCCACCTCCTGCCTTCGGGCCACGACGGTGGAGCGGGAGATGGCCCTAGCTTTCGACGGTGGTGTGGCAGCAACTACGACCGGCAATAGCGGCCGATGGGCAGCGGCGACAGAGTGTGTGGTGGGTGTTCCGCGCACACCCAACAGGGACGCCACACGCACTACACTACACCAGGGACTACGCCGCCGCCGCGGTGTAGCCTCCCAGCCGGAGCTGTCCTCTGATGACGGCGGAGTGGCTGAGCGATGACAACGGACCGGTGCCATTGGCGATTGTGGGAGACGCACACGAGATAAGCTACAGGGAGGGAGGGGAAAATGCGACGCATGACTCGCCGGCCGTGAGGGTTTTTATAGCAGGCTGGTAAGCATTGGGATTTTGGGGGATTTCACCGAGTCGGGGGGGAAGCTTGCGCGGGAACCTGCAAGGTTGCGCGGGAACAGGCTCACCGATGATTCATTGGCGCCACTTCGAGCCACCGTTTGGCCAAAAGAACGCCCCCGCGCGCTGCGCAAGCTTGCACTATAAGCCGTCTGCGACAGCGGGGTGACAAGACGTGCGAGAGGAGGACGAAAGGACACATACACATACTATTAATACAAAAAAACATTTGCGATTTAATTACCTACTATACCCCCGTCCTGGTTTATAAGTAGGATTTAACTAATAAAATATGAATGCATGTCACCAAAGATTATACCGTTGGAGTCGTATTTGAACATAGTTTCCAGCTATACAATTTTTGTAATATGCATTAACACTTTTTTTGGTTAAATTTAAGGTTATATACCAACAAGCGCTTGCCCGCAACACACACGGCTTATTCCATCACAAACAGCTCGGATGGATCAACTGTATGCCACGTATCGCACACACAACTCTAATCCGATTCGTGTTTGATGTCTCTGACATCGCTCGCACAGTTTGTCTTATTTTCCATGTATCACTATGCTGACCTCTGCTCGCGTCCCTCGGCAAGCTTTGCTCGCCGTTAGGCGCTGCGGCATGCTCTGCTCATGTCCGTTGACGACAGATGGAGAGGGGATGTCTAGCGGCGCTCTAATGGAGTTCAGTGAGCATAGAGTGGAGACCCACGCGAGGGAGACAGATCTCTCAGTGGTGTACACCATCGACCCGGCCGTGGTGGACGACTACATCAACAGCATTGAGCAGTTGCTTGCTCGAGACAAGTACAAGGTGGTCGGCATCGACCTCCAGTACACCGCCGGTCGTCCTGGCATAGATTAGAAGGTTGCCGTCGCCCAGTTGTGCGTGCACCATCATGTCCTCATCTACCACTACTGCATGGCCACAGATCGTTGCGACCGTTTCAATAGGTTTGTCAATAGCACTGACTACAAGTTCGCCACGATGGAAACCATCGACGATGTAAAAGCTCTCAGTGTCACGGGCTTGGCCTGCAAGAACCTTGTCAAAATCTATGACCACTACAGGGTCTGGGGCAGCACGAAGAAGGACTCCCTGGCCGAACTCGCCTCGGCCATCATGGACCCCTACTACGAAAAAGATGAAGCAGGATGCCCAGAGAACAAGTCCCCTATCCTGGCACAGGGCCTGGATGCGGCAACTGGATGAACCTCACCTCAGGTTCGCGGCCAAGAGCGTGTACACATGCTACGAGATGCACAGGCGAATCTTTGACATGAGGAAGTGCCTCGTTGCCCAAATCGACGAGCCCGGATCGAGCCACAAGCAGAGAAAGTGTCACAGGAAGTAGATGATGATCAGATGATCGTTTATGCTAGTTAATCATGCATGTAATATATAGTTTACTTTATTGGTATGTGGAAATGTCATGTGTGTAGTAGCCACCTATGTAATTATGCATGTAATAGTTTACTTTGGTGTGTGGAAATGCCATGGTTGTAGTAGCCACCTATGTAAGTGGATGTTTAATTTGGTTATGCAACCATGTCCTTATAAGTGTGTGTGTGTGTGTGTGTGTGTGTGTGCGTGCGTGTGTTGTTCTGTATGCAATCCCATCGCACAACACACACGTCTTATTAGCAGCAACCGTCTGTGTTATTATCGGTCTTCACACACATTTCTGATTACATACCTGTTTGCCGCGTATCACACACATCTTGTTATATTGAACCGTTTCTGTTCTCTTGTTTCAACACAAACAATTCATCCAAGTGAACTACATGCCGTATATCGCACACACCTTGATCTGGCTGGCCGTTTCTTTTGTGTTGCCTAATCACAAAAAGTTCATCCGACTGAACCATATGCTGTATATCACACACACCTTCATCTGGCTGCCTGTTTCTTTTGTTCCTCCTCATCGCAGATAGTTAATTGAACTGAACCGTATGCCCTGCATCGCACACGCAACTAAAATCTGAACCGTGTTTGATGCATCCTCCATCGCAAACATTTTGCACCTTTTGATGGTTTTTTACACCACCGTTTGCAATTATGGCATCGTACATAGTTTCGTCGAAGGGTCTCTGATCGTAGTGTCGCGTTAGAAGCATCCTGCAGTAGTGATGGAAAATATTAGCCACACCTCACCGCTCCGCGAGCGAAACGAACACACAAAAGAGAAGTTTATTTTTGAAAATTAGAGATGGCACATGCAAATTTGCTTAGAATGGCAAAAGAATACTGCATATAGGTAGATATAGTGGACTCATGTGGCAAAACTGGTTTGAAGGTTTTTGGATGCACAAGTAGTGATCATACTTAGTGCAAAATGAAGGCTAGCAAAAGATTGAGAAGCGACCAACCAAGAAACGAATAATCTCATAAGCGAGCATTAAGCATAACTAACACCGAATAATGCACCACAAGTAGGATATAATTTCATTGCATAACTATTGACTTTCATGCTTGCATAGGGAATCACAACCTTAACACCAATATTCTTACTAAAGCATAATTACTCATCAAGATGGCTCACATATCACATCATCATATCTCAAAACTATTACTAAGACTCAAGTTTATTTTGTCCAATGATCTTCATGAAAGTTTTTATTATATCGTTCTTGGATATCTATCACTTTGGGACTATTTTTCGTGTGTTGCTTTTGACAAGCTCAAACAAATATAAGTGAAGATCATGAGCATAATATTTCCTTCTCTCAAATTAATTTGAGTGAAGCAAGAGAGAATTTCTTGAAAATTTTACTAACTCTCAAATAAATATAAGTGAAGAAAGAGAGCATTTCTTCAAAAATACTAAGCACACCGTGCTCAAAAAGATATAAGTGAAGCACTAGAGCAAGTCCATAGCTCATAAAAGTTTAAGTGAAGCATAGAGAGCAATTCTAACAAGTCATGACATAATTTTGGCTCTCTCAAGTAGGTGTGTCCAGCAAGGGATCAAGACTTGAAACACAAAATAAAACAAACAAATACTCATATCATACAAGACGCTCCAAGCAAAACACATAGTATGTGATGAATAAAAATATAGTTTCGAGTAAAATACCCATGGTCGTTAGAAGAAAGAGGGGATGCCACTCGGGGGCATCCCCAAGCTTAGTTGGTTGCTCATTTTTGGATAATAGCTTGGGATTCCGGGGCATCCCCAAGCTTAGGCTCTTCTACAACTTATTCCTTCATCCATCGCAAGATAACCCAAAACTTGAAAACTTCAATCACACAAAACTCAACAAAATCTTCATGAGACCTGTTAGTATAAGAATAATAAATCGCTACTATAAGTGCTGTATCAAACCTATTCATAGTTTGTTCTTGCATTATATCTACTGTATTCCAACTTTTCTATTGCAAAAACTCATCAAATAAAACCAAAGAGCCATCAAAATAAGCACACAACACAAAGAAACAGAATCTGCCAAAATAGAACAGTCTGTAGCAATCTGACTATTTCGAATACTTCTGTTGCTCCAACATTTCTAGAAAATTAGGACATCCTGAGAAATTTGTATATTGCTACCTCAATTCAATGACGAGGCACTTGAGCCCGTACCAGCAGCATGTAATGCGGCTGACCGACCACCACGTGGCCGGGACAAAATATCAACTCAAGCCGAACACCGGACCATACTATCTCGCCGTAAAGGCTGAGACATAACAGCTCGGGGATACACATATGACCTACGGCAGGACCTGAAGAATAAAGCAGGTCCGGCCAGATCGATCTATAGATCGCGGGACGTGCCCCGGCGCGCGACGACGGCTATCAAGCCGAACATGACAAGCATAATCACGTCCGGCCCGAAAACCGCAGACGGACTCCATCTGAACTACGTCGCGACTTGGCCCGATATGGAGGCGCCGTACACCCTCTCTGTTTCACCGATGAAGTAATGGAACATGAATTCCCAGAAGGGTTCAAACCCGTGAATATCGAATCATACGATGTAACAACAGATCCCGCGGTATAGATTGAGGACTTTCTTCTCCATATTCATATGGCCCGCGGTGATGATCTTCATGCCATCAAATACCTCCCCCTAAAACTCAAGGGACCAGCTCGGCACTAGTTGAACAGCCTGCCTAGAAACTCTAGTGGCAGCTGGGAGGACCTGGAAGACGCCTTCCGCGACAACTTCCAAGGAACATACGTCAGACCTCCGGATGCCGATGACTTAAGCACATAGTTCAATAGCCCGGAGAGTCTGCCAAGAAATTCTGGACTAGGTTCTTAACTAAAAAGAACCATATCATCGATTGCCCGGGTGCCGAAGCCCTAGCGGCCCTTAAGCATAGCATCTGCGACGAATGGCTTACCCGACACCTCGGCCAAGAAAAGCCAAAGTCCATGGTGGCCCTCACGGCACTTATGACCCGCTTTTGTGCAGGCGAAGATAGTTGGCTAGCCCGTAGCAATAATAACGCAAACGAACCTGGCACTTCCGAAGGCAAGAACAGCAATGGCAAGCCCTGACGCAATAGGCATAAGCATCGAAACAATGGTGACAACATCGATGACACGACGGTCAACGCCAGATTCAGTGGCGCCAAGTCTGGTCAGCGGAAGAAGCCATATAAAAGGAACAATCCGGGCTCTTCCAGCTTGGACCGCATACTCGATCGCCCATGTCAGATCCACAGCACCCCTGATAAACTAGCCAATCATACCCATCGGAGTTGTTGGGTCTTTAAGCAGGCCGACAAGTTAAATGCCGAAGACCAGGAGAAGGGGTCGCAAAGTGAGAATGACGATGAGGAGCCCCGTCCACCGAACACAGGGGGACAGAAGAAGTTTCCCCCCAGGTTACCCATATCCCCAAGAGGGAGCACAAATGTGCGCTCAGGGACTTCTATGCGATAGAGCTAGTCGCCCCAAAATTCAACCCATGGTCGTCCTGCCCGATCACCTTCGATCACAGGGACCATCCGACCAGTATCCGTCACGACAGTTCAGCCGCACTGGTCCTTGACCCAATTATTGATGGATTCCACCTCACGCGAGTCCTCATGGACGGTGGCAGGAGCCTCAACCCACTCTACTAGGATACAATCCGCAAAATGGGCATCGATCCATCAAGGATCAAGCCCACAAAACTACCTTTAAAGGAGTAATACTAGGTGTAGAGGCCCGTTGCACGGGTTCAATCACATTGGAAGTTGTCTTCAGATCCCCGGACAACATCCGAAGCGAAGAATTAATCTTCGACATCGTCCCCGTCCGCAGTGGCTATCATGCACTGCTCGAACAAACTGCATTCGCTCGATTCAATGCGGTGCCACACTATGCTTATCTCGAACTTCAGATGCCCGGACCACGCGGTGTCATAGAAGTCAATGGAAACACGGAGCGCTCCCTCCGTACTGAGGAGTACACCGCGACCCTAGCAGTAGAAGTACAGAGCGGCCTTATCAAGTAGAACCTTAATTTGGCGGCCAAGCTCCCGCACACTGTCAAACGAGTCCGTACTACCCTGCAGGAGGACAGTCCAGCCCGTCAGGAGCTCGACTAGCAATTCGGCCTCCGTCTCAATCTTGACCAAATGGCGGCGTACGTACCGTGCGTGCATAATTACGCACTCAAAATACCATGGGCATAGACGAAGGCGTAACTTGATTATGGTCTGTCATACGGCTCCCACACATACTTTTCCTTTTTACCATTTTTAGCCTTTTCTTCCATATGCCCCTCCTGACGGCCTGATCATCGGTCCTTTCGAAGGATAGGTATACGAAGGCGGCAAGCAGTACATATGTGTGGGGGAATGTCTAGATGTTCCTCTTGAAGATCATTCCACCTGTTTTTGGCACCCGCACGCAGCTCCCCCTTGGTCTTGGCATGTTAAATAGCCAGGTTGCTTATCGCACTATTTGTACAAATACGGTTTGATGTATTAATCAAATTATAATGGAAACAATTTGCGGCCCAGTTTATGTGGCACCAGCTTACTCCTTCATCTTATTTCGCTATTCTTATCGATTGCACCTGTACACTTTAGTACGCTTTAATTCGCCAGGGTCTTCATTGTGCTCCATACTACGGCAACAAAGTCCGAACACTTTTTACAGTACAATTCGGCACCCCGAATTTTAGCATTATATGCATTGGCTCCGAATCATGTCTTTGGTCAATAGTTAGGTTGCCCGGATCTTGTGCTTGCTACCTTACGTTCCGTCCTATCGGCTATCGTAGTAAAGGGAGAACCACTACGATTGTGTCTCTGGTTTATGCAAGCAAACACCTCAGTAGAGAAAGCCGAAAATTGACTGTCATGATACCGCGAGAGCTGGTTAGCTATTCGGAGGTTAAAAATCTTTTGCGATTTTTTCCGCACGAATCGACCTCTACCCGATCAGGTGTCTACAACACCCTAGTCCGGATTAAATACTAACTAGGGGCTGCGCCTACATTTCTATTGTCAAACTCCTATGGCTAAGTGAGAGTGATAAAGCCACATAGTCTGATTGCCTGGTTTGTTGCACTAAACACCTCCTTCAAGGACCAAACTCTTGGATCAAGAGTGTTTAGATTCATCCCGAACACCCCCGTACTACCTACGTGGGGGCTGAAGCCGACGACTGGCCAACTCCCAGATTTAACAAAACGGCCGCACAGGAGGTAAAATTTTCAAACAACAAACATTATATTACATAAGACTTTGTTTCACAATACAGGAAGGGATAACATGAATGACTTCATTCAAAGATAACGTCTTTTGAACACTGGCCCTCTACAATGCGGGATCCCTTCAGGACATCATCAAAATACCGCTCGGGCGTGCGGTGCTCCTTGCCAGCAGGCGGTCCCTCGGTGGCGAGCTTGACGGCGTCCATCTTCGCCCACTGCACCTTGACACAGGCGAAGGGCATCCACGCACCTTCAATGCAGACCGACCGCTTGATGGCATCAAGACGAGGGCAGGCATCGACCGGCGGCTTCACGAGCCCGAAGTAGCTGCTGGGTATGGCGTCGATAGGCCATAGATGGATTATCAAATCCTTCGTGGCCAGTTCGGCCACCCTATGCAGTTCAGTCAGCTGTTTCAGCTGATTGCTAAAGGGCATCGGATGCCCTGGCGCAAGGTATTGCGACCAGAACAACTTCTCCATTGAGCTCCCCTCTTCGGCTCGGAAGAATTCCGCAGCATCGGCAACGCTGCGCGGCATATCCGCAAATGCCCCTGGAGAACTCCAAATCCGGGTCAGTAAGAGGAACCTTTTCTTCACATACTTGCTCTGCATAATAAAGGCCTTACCCGCAGTGGAGCCGGACACTGGATCCACTCCGCCTTCTTTGTCCAGCCCTGAACAAACAAATAGGGAAGCTTAGGCGTCTCCCTTGAGTATGCAAATAAAGGATACGCCTTGAAATATGAAAAACTTACCGAACTGGCAGGATGGGCCAGGTCGTGCCCACGGTCCTCGTTCGTCGCCGGCCATGTCTCGTTGGCCTTAAAGAGCACCTTCTAGATGTCTTCGTGCATTGTGCCGAAGAACTATTGCAAGGTCCGGTGCTCAGCCGGATCGAACTCCCACAAATGGCAAGCCCGGCTTTGGCACGGAAGGATCCGGCGAACAAGCATCACCTGGATCACATTGACAAGCTTGATGTTCTTGTCTACCATGCTCCTGATGCATTGTCAGCTCGTCCGACGAAGACAAGGCCAGACCCTTCTCTAGCCAGGAGGTGAGCCGCATCGGGGCTACGGATTGGAATTCTGGAGCCGCGGCCCAGGTGGCATCACGAGGCTCTGTGACGTAGAAACACTACTGTTGCCACCCTTTGACGGTCTCCACAAAGGTACCTCTGGGCCATAAGACGTTGGGCATCTTTCTCACCATGGCGCCTCCGCACTCTGCATGTTGATCACCGACCACCTTCGACTTCACATTGAAGATCTTTAACCACAATCCGAAGTGGGGTGGGAAGCGGAGGAAGGCCTCCGACATGACAATAAATGCCGAGATGTTGAGGAAGGAGTTGGGGGCCAGATCGTGGAAATCCAACCCGTAGTAGAACATGAGTCCGCGGACGAATGGGTGGAGAGGGAATCCCAATCCGCGAACGGAGTGGGGGATGAATACCACCCTCTCATGGGGCTCCGGGGTGGGGATGATCTGCCCCGTTGCTAAAAGCCGGTGGGCGATTTCCGGGGCTAAGTACTCGGCCTTCCGAAGCTTGGTCATGTCCTTCTCCTTGATGGAGGAAACCATCCACTTGCCCTGCGCTCCAGATCCAGACATGGCTGGAGTGCTT
>NC_041382.1:372995190-373136942 GCF_002162155.2 Triticum dicoccoides
GGGCAGAGAGGAAGAGGGCGTGGGTGAAACGGTGAAATCCTTATCCCTTTATAAAGGCTGCGAATATCAAGCATGATAGAGGCAAAGGTGTTCCGTCTTTCGATGAGATGGTGGCTATCATTTTAGAGGAAGTCGACTTTGATGATCCGACTACGAACGTGCGAGGACGTCGCGCCTTAGCAATCACTAAACCAACTCCAAGGGGTTATTGACCACGCCGGAGCATGATCAACCTGACCACGAGGGCCTGTTTCCTGCGAGCAAACGAAGAACAAGCAAGAAACTGAGATTGCAATCTGGATATTGCAAATATAAGATGAAAGCTTTATTGATCAAGGTGGGGTTCTGTGACGTCTTGGTCTGGTCGTTGGACACAAACGAAGTACGCGAAGTTGCAGCTATGGCGAACTTTTAATCTAAACAAAACCCAAAGTCTAAACGATGCCCTAAGGGCTGTATATATGGAGGAAGAGGGGGGGGGGAATTTCGTGGCCCTTGGAGGAGGGGTCCGAAACCAACCCTAACTCTTGTTTCCCCACACATACAGACTCTAAAAACAGCCTATACTTAAGTATTTCGAAAATACATGGGCCTAGCCCAATAATAAGGTGACACAGCACCTAAAATAGCCTCTGGACGAAATTTATGAAATGTCATCTTGTATATTTCGTCCAAGGCTCCATGCACTCCTTATGGTGGCTTCAAAGTCCGGAAATCATCACTTGTAACTCCGTTCTGGATCCCCTTGCGCATGCCATCATCTCCACGCTTGAACTTGTTCCAAGGTTCATCTTTCTTGTCCAAGCTAGGCCCTTCATTTGTAAGCAAGACAAATGTATCCAATTTAGGCAGCATCATATTCTCATGAACATTAGAATCGTTACCAAGAAACGAAAGTACCTGATAATTCAATTGGCGTGCGCGAGCTCTAGTAATTGGTCCAGTATGTATAGCAGCAGGGGCTGTGGGTGTAACAATTGTATTGATGTCCTCATCAAAGTGCCTCCCCACTCGCCTTAAAACTCGCCTATTCCCTAAGGGCCATGGAGACGGCGCGGTTGGATTACCCACACCAATATTGATGAGAATCCCACAAAAAGGGGACACGATCTCTGCTTCGACGAGACGTGCCAATAAAACCACATCTTGAAACATGGAGCAGGAGGCTAAAAAACGGTTCAAAATAATTACCGGGCAGCAACGTGATGTCACGCTACAAAAGTTGTCAGTAGATTGGACTCGTGAAATATCATATTCTCTGCATGTGTGTGTGGTACTTGTTTTGCAGAGCCAGCCACGTTTTCTATGTTTGAAGGCTGCTTTGAAGTATTCGGAGGAGGAACCCGCCTTGCAATGCCGAAGACAATTTGCGCACCAGACACATCGTCATTAAAGCCTAGTTCAGGGGCTACTGAGGGAGTCCTGGATTAAGGGGTCCTCGAACGTCTGGACTATGTAACATGGGCCGGACTAATGGGCTACGAAGATACGAGATAGTAGACTTCCTCCCGTGTCCGGATGGGACTCTCCTTTGCGTGGATGACAAGCTTGGCGTTCGGATATGTGGATTCCTTCCTTTGTAAACCGACTCTGTACAACCCTAGGCCCCTCAGGTGTCTATATAAACCGGAGGGTTTAGTCCGTAGAGGCAATCACAATCATACAGGCTAGACCTCTAGGGTTTAGCCACAACGATCTCATGGTAGATCAACTCTTGTAATCCTCATACTCATCAAGATCAATCAAGCAGGACATAGGGTATTACCTCCATCAAGAGGGCCCGAACTTGGGTAAACATTATGTCCCTTGTCTCGTGTTACCATCGACCTTAGTCGCATAGTTCGGGACCCCCTACCCGAGATCCACCGGTTTTGACACTGACACTACCAAAGCCATGCTCGAGTCCAGAGGCATGAAGAGTAGAGGGGCAAGGTGAAACTCCCCCGGCAAGACCCTTGTCGAGGTGGCCTTCACGGCCCCGGCAAGAGCCTTGCCGGGGCGAGTTGCCCAACACCAACAAGGCCGCCACCCTTGAGTCTAAGAGTCTAGACGCCATCAACCATATGGGAACCAAGGTTCGGGAGGCGCCTCCATGGTGGCATGCGGATCTTTGTGAAGACAAAGGGCCCATGAGGCCTAGATAGGGACTAGGAAATAATACAACAACAAGGCTCCTTGCCGAGGATGCCCACAAGGCCCCGGCAAGGCTCCTGCCAAAGATACCCATGAGGCCCCGGCAAGACTCTTGCCGAGGGCGCCCACAAGGCCCCGTCAAGACCCTGCTAGGAAGATCAGCAAGACTGCGGCAAGGCCTTGTCGCACCATTGCCACCCCAGCTCAGGGGCCAACCCACCAACTAAGCAAGTACCAATGTGGCAGTACGTGGCTCCTAAGCCAACTAGTCAAGCACCTACATGGTGGCATGTAGATCTTCGTGAAGACCCTGCCACCACGCTAGCTCAGCGGCCTACCAGCCTACATGGCGCTGCATGCCTCATTGGCCTAGATGCGTGTCGGAGCAAGGCGAAGCGACGACAGACAGGACGGGCTTCGTTACCATCCCCGATAAAGCAAGAGGACACCTAAGTAGCGAATTTAATGCATTTTGTCCCATGATGTCAGGCGATGAACTCGACTACTGTACAACTTTCCACCTCCTGTGTGCCACTGTGGCAGCCCCTTTGACTATAAAAGGAGGCCCGCGGCGTACTGTGAGAGGATTCGAAATTTTTGGACCCTGCACGCTTTGTAGCTAGTCCAAGAACACCAGATCAAGACAAACCAGCAGGAGTAGGGTATTACGCACGATTTGCGGCCCGAACATGGATAAACTCCCCCCGCGTTGATCTTCTAAACCTGCTCTTTTTACAGCCCCATGCCCCAGCAACTGTAGTAGGGATTCCCTGTGATCCCATAGGTGTCGTTCCTGAACCCCGACAAGTGTTGACATCCTCGCGTGCCTCCGCACCTCCCATTGCATTGGTGGCTGCGGGTGGCAGAGCCTTCGAGGTGGACGGGTGAGCCGAAGCACCAGATTTCTTCTTGGGCGCCATGGTCGATGGCGCCATTGAAGACGAAGATGGCGATGAAGATGACGCGCTGCACACGCTTTCAGGTTCGCGCAAGTGATCCCCCTACCTGACACGCCAAAGATGATGTGGGAAACCACGACCACCTATGGGACGAAAGGGCCCTTGCTTGTTCGGTAGGGGGGGTGTCATATTGCACAAAGAGCAGAGGAGCGTGGGGCGGCACAGCAGAGATCACACGGGCAATTTTACCTAGGTTCGGGCCGCCACGAGGCGTAAAACCCTACTCCTTCTTTGGTGGATTGATGGTGGAAGAATGGTGGTGGAGCGTAGTACACTTGCACCGCAGGGACGACAGTGGCTACGCGCGTATGAATGTGCGGGTGTCCAATATTCTATCCCTTTCTATGGTTGCCACGGGCCTAATTTTATAGGATAAGGGGTCACCACAATGGCAAAATAGTCATTATTCACTAATAAGATAGCAAACAGTGCTATCATACCTAACCCTACAGGATGATAGGGTGCATTAAATGCACCACTTAACGTCACATCGTTGCTTGCCCGACAAGCCTTGTCGGGCCGTTTTGCCAGCTTCATACCTGCTCGCTTGACATGTCGCAGGACGGGTTGTTGTTCGTAGGCATTTCCAATAGACATAGGCTGCCTTGTGGTGAGTGGCTGCCACTTAATCACTTTGCGGCTTGACACCGCACTGATTGACGATGTGGGTCGTGGCGGAGTGGTTGGGTGAGGTAGTTTTGCCTCCGTGAGTCCCGGCAGGCCTTGCCGGGATGTCTTGGATGTTTTCTTGACCCCGCCCTCGCCGATCTCGTCTGCCCGGCAAGGGAGGCTTTTCTCTTGGTGATATCTTGCTTCTCTGGCTTGATCTTGGTCAGCTTGATCTGCATGCTGGTCCTTCGATGATCTTGGTCTCTTCTACTTTGGCATGGCCTGGTGCTGTAATTTTGTTCCCGTGCCTGTGCACAGTCTGGGCAACAGACCTAGGGTTTGTTGCACCAACAACGAGAGGCTTGTTCACTGGGATTCCTATCGTAAGCATCATGTTATCATGGTGAGAGGATGTTCCATCGGATGTGTGTGGTAATTTATAATGGACCACTTGGAGCAACCCTGCAGGGTTTAATCCTTTTGGAAGCCGTGCCCATGGTTATGTGGCGAGTTAGAAATTTATAATATTTGGTTGTAGAGAACTTGACACAAAATCCAAAATAAAACATCAACCACGTACGTAACCGTGATCGTCTCTCTTTGAGGGAGTTGGGGAAGAGAACATAGTGGGGTTATATTTGACTCGTAAGTAGTTCAGGATCACTTCTTGGTCATCACTAGTTTGCGACCGTTATGCGTAGTTTACTCTTCTTACTCTTGTACTTGTAAGTTATCCACCATACAAATGCTTAGTGGTTGCTGCAAGCTCACCACTTAACCATGCCATACCCATTAAGCTTTGCTAGTTTTGATACCCCTGGTAATGAGATTGCCGAGTCCCCGTGGCTCATAGGTTACTACTACAATAGGTGCATGTACAGGTAAAGCGATGCTTTGATGTGAGAGCGATGCTTGTTTGCTTTTGGAGTACTTCTTCTGCTTCTTCTTCTTTATCGATCATAGGATGTGTTCTAGGTCGGGAGCCTGGGATTAGCAGGGTGGATGTCGTTCTTCTTTTTCATTTGATTTCGTCTGCAGTTGGGTCCGACTCATCTGTATGATGATTGTTATGTATTGATGTATTGAAGTATTCATGATGTAGCTTGTGGTGAGCGTAAGCCTTTATCCGGTGTTCTCATCTATTCAGTACATGGTATGTTGTAATTATATCCACCATTACGCTCAAAATGCGATTTTTCCCCAATCATGAATTTGTGACATGATCAAGATATAATTGCATCTTGGGAGCTACAGAGTGCTCATGTTGATCCAAATGATGTGCCATTATCCATTTTGATTGTGCAAAATAATGATTCTGCTGATGTGATTTTTGTCTCCCGAAAAATTCAATAACAATTCTTATAGGGGCAATTTTAATACTAGGCCATTTCCTAGAAATTCCTCTAGTAATTATGGCAATTCCTACGGTAATTATTATATAATAATTGTAATAATAATAGTATTCCCTCTTATATTGAAAGTGATATTAAAGAATTTATTAATTCTCAAAATATTTTTAATACTATGATAGAGGAAAAATTGAATGAAGTTGATGATATGGCTAGGAACATGGATATAATTGCTCATATGTGGAAAATCTCAAATCTAAATTTTTCCACCTAAGCTCGATATTAATGAGTCAATTAAGTATATCCGAATATCTATTAATGAAAGTAAACAAAGAAGCGCTAGGTTGAGAGCTAAGCGAGAATTCCTAGAAAAACGACTCCACCCGATTTTTCTCGTGATCATGATGAAGATATCAAAATGATTGGTGTATCACCCATTTAATTTTTATTTATTAATATAAAACTTGATGAGAAATGGACTGAAGATGAGTCAACTTTAGCTAGAACGCGCCCCAATTGTTTGGAGGGCGATAATCTTAATGAAAAAATTGATAAAACTGGGTTTGGAGAGGTCAAAACATTAAATAGTGATGTGCCCACTACTTTGCATTTCAAGGATTTTAATTATAATAGTTGTTCTTTAAT
Organism: Triticum dicoccoides; assembly: GCF_002162155.2. NCBI lineage: Eukaryota > Viridiplantae > Streptophyta > Magnoliopsida > Poales > Poaceae > Triticum > Triticum dicoccoides. Next base: position 373,000,886 of record NC_041382.1, read on the forward strand.
TGAATGTATTTGTTGCAATCCATGATAAATTCACCCAATGCTTATGAGCAAAACAAAGCATTTACTAAACATATCATAGAAGCTATGATGGAAGCTTTAGAAGAAAAGCTAGAGTTGGAGGTTTCAATACCTAGGAAATTATATGATGAATGGGAACCTACTATTAAACTAAATATTAAAAATTATGAGTGCAATGCTTTATGTGAGTTGGGTGCTAGCATTCCACTATACCAAAATCTTTATGTGATGTGCTAGGCCTTCATGATTTGATCAATGTTCCCTTAATTTGAACTTAGCAGATTCCACTATTAAGAAACCTTTGGGTAGAATAAATGATGTGCTTAGTATTTCAAATAGAGATTATGTGCCTGTTTATTTCATTGTGCTTAGTATTGATTTCAATCTGTCTTGTCCTATAATACTTGGTAGGCCTTTCCAACGTACCATAGGTTCTATTAGTGATATGAAAGAAGGTAATATAAGACTTCAATTTCCATTAAAGAAAGGAATGAAATACTTCCCTAGAAAGAAAATTAAGCCACCATCTGAATCTATTGCGAGGGCCACCCATGGAATTAATTTGAAGGATGACAACACTTGAAACTATGAATTACACCTAGATAGGGGCGTAAGACAATGGCGCTTGTTGGGAGGCAACCCAAAAGTTATGTTTATTTGTGGCACCCCGGCTCAAAGAAACCGGAACGCCTCGTATTCCACTCCAGAGATCGAGGAGAAGTCTCTGGAATACGGCACTGCTTGAAATAGAACAAATCAGCTCTTATTACAAGGATAATAATACAAGGGTCTGATGTTACAAAGAATCACATCAGCACGACGACACTACGCCAGCGATACTACACTTGCTCTATGCTAGCAGCAGAACAACTCGTAATAGCGGAACAACGAGGAAGGTGGTGAACTCCACTCCGCAGGGACTCTGGTTGGGACACGATCTAGCTTGCACACACGGAAACATCGACACACAATCAATCAATCACTGCATCACCTGCAATCTGGCATGACACGCCAGGTCATTACATTGAATGTACTTGCAAGCTCACAACAAGCAAAAGCATCAAGGAGACAACAACATAGCATTAAATAGTTAATTAATTAATAATTACTAAGATGCAGAAGCAACTACTAAGTATGATATGAAACTACTACAATACTGATAAACCAACATCTTAATCTCAATGAACCATCTCACACTTGGCTAACCGGCCAAGCAATATACAATCCTGATCACCTCATGATCCATCTGATCACCTCAAGATCAAAACATCCACATGATCACCCCGTGACCATATCACAATCTGAATGATCATCCTCGAGATCATCTCAACATCATCATCCTGCCAAACTGTTACTGCTCAAAGTACATCAACATATAAATCACCTATAAGTCATTCCGTCATGTGAGTGTTGATCGAACAGTGTGACCTAGTACGAACTTATGCCCATGAATGAGGACACGACTATCAATAGATTGAACACACACACTATGCAGAGGTAGCGCACTTTACCCAAACCAAGGAATTCATGGCCTCACACTCCCATTTGGGTGGACCAACGACATTTTGACAAAATTGATCTACTGCCATGACACTCTCCTAGCCACTCCGACCAACACCCCCTTTGGGTTCAGTCCTGGGTGGCCCCGTGCCTACCAAAGGCATCAACGGCCACCGTCGTGGCAATACAAAAACGGTCCCAAACGGGGACAAAAAGGTGCCTAACAACAACTATGGGCACACAAGACTTATGTCTGCCTACCTGATCAGGGTAGTGCGCACCCATAACCTTCCCTCGTTGGAGGCACCGACGAGAGACACAACAATAGCATCGCATTAGGGCCTTCCCATAAAGCCAAATGTGGTTGCACTGGAAAAAGCCCGGTTAGGTGGCACCTGATCAACTTAATGACGGAATTTATCCCCAAAATATAACAGTGATAACTGATACTCCGCTGTCATCTACCAACCTATAATCCAAGTCATAGAAATATCCAACAAATTATCCAAAGCATACTATCGACATATCAAAATACTCCAGGGATAGCATAACACTTCTATCATGATGAATCCAATAACGATAATACTACTACTCAAATATCAAGAACTAGCTATCCAACTACGATCCACATGCAAGCATCCTCTCCAACATCATACTCCAAAACAAAATATCAGCTAGCATCCTGATGAAAATAAAACTAGCCACTAATAATCCAAAGGCAACATGACCTCCAAAGCAAATACTCCAAAATATCATATCCACAACCACCACGAAGATAATCATAAAAGCCACTAATAATCCAAAGGTAGCATGACCTCCAAAGCAAATACTCCAAAATATCATATCCAGAACCACCACGAAGATAATCATAACAGCCACTAATAATCCAAAGGCAACATGATACCCAAAGTAATACTCCAAAGCATAATACCATCATGAAAATAATCATAATAGCCACTAAGAATCCAAAGGCAACATGTCATCCATACAAGATGCAGAATATTAAACCTAGAACTCCGAACAGTATCATGGCAATAGCAAGATCAAACAATACTCTGGATAATGCCATGAACAAGATCACATGTAGCTAAAGCAATATTTTAAACAACTTTAAATAGGTAAACCTTGTCACTGCATTGCAATCATGCAAATGGAGGGTGTAGCTTGCCTGGGGTGGAAGGATTCATCAGGAAGGAGTGCGAGAACTCGCGGAAAGAATCGCCCGAAAACGTTTTGTCTCGGAGGGGGCTGAATAAGCACAAGAGCAAAATGGTCATTTCCATAATGTCAAAACATGGTGAAAATGACTCCATCGGAACGGGCTCGACAAAACGAAGAACTGGGCTTTGGAATCACCTCATTTGGAGTTAGGATAAAAAGATACGACCGTTCATTCGTTAGGGAGAAAACAAATAAAAACTTATTCATTTGTGCCCTTAACCGATGAACGTTCACAAAATAGAGGTTTTGGCCGGTGGCTGAAGAAATGAAAACACCTTTTCAGAAATACGCCTTCATAAAGAGAAAACGTATTCTGATCTAAAGAAGCACATAAGTATGCTTTCTAACCTGGAAAACGTAATTTAGTTGATTACGTCTCCATTTAGATGACATGGTGAGGCGGGGCCAACGGATGAGGGGCTGACGCGCTAGGCCCGCGGCAGCTAGCAGGGAGGGGGCATCGTCTCCTTCTTCTCCTCACTCGCGCCCACAGAGCAGAGGGAGGTTGCCGGCACAGGGGCTCGTCCGGCCGGCTACGGCCATCCCTCGCCTCGCTCGACCCATGGACGAGCTCAGCAGGAGGAGCCGCACCAAACGGTGGAGGTCACGGGCTTGGGGTTGGACCAAGGCGACGACAACATGAACTCCAACGGACGGCGGGTCTGGCAGATGTGAGCATGGCGATGTGGTTGCTCCGGAGGAAAGGAGTGGGATTGGGGAGGCTCGCAGGAGCACGGGGAAGACGATGGTGGTGGTGTGAGGGGTGGACGATCTCGGCATTGAGCAAATTTAGGCCGAGGCTGATGCGGGCACGGCGGCCAGGGAGGGAAACATAGAGCTCTTTGAGCTCAGGGGAGTAGTGGGGCGGGGTCCTGGGAAGTGGAGGAGTGGCTTGGTGAGATCGAGGGCGCCCGGGGCTGCTTAAATAACCAAGGGGGAGGAGCTGCCGCACTCGCGTCGCCGCAGACACATGTGCACGCGCATGAGCTTGGAGTTAGGCGACGAGAGGGAACATGAGGGAGAGATCACGGGGAAGAGGCGGCCAAGGGAGCACAGGGAGGAAGAAGACGACAAGCTCTGAGCAAAACCGCCATTGTTCGCCCGTGGGCGCGCGGCGGCTTGCGTCGGTGAGGAAGCAGACGGAGGGGGAGAGGGGTCTAGGGGAACAGCGACGACGAGAGGAAGACAAGGGACATGGTCACGCACGTGAAGACAACGAGGGGAAGAGGTGCCGAAGCACAAACGGTGCCCTGGACACGGCCATAGTGCAAAGAGCGCGTGCACAGGCGTGCTAGCTGCGCGGTCACCACAGGACAAGGCACAAGGAGGTCACGAGGGAATTGCAAATGTTGTCTGGTGGCTAGTCCTTCCAGGGTGGAGCATTTATGTGTCATTGTCTTGAGCTGAGGTGCTGTGGTTAAATGGTAATCGTTGTTTGAAGTTTACTGCATAAACTTGGCCGTGCACTGGTGATCAACATGAACTTGATTGGAGCCAAAACGTTTGTCTAGGGTGATCAGCTTAGGAAGGATTATAATCCTGGAGAGTTTGACGATAATTGGGCCACAAAACAATATGGTTGCTTTGTAACTTCAATTATAGTCCAGAAACTTGATCATGATGATGCACTCACATGGAGTATCAACTTGATCTGAAATTTGTCAAGGCTTGATGATATGGACATATAAAGATGCTGTAAAAATTTCATACCAAATGAACAAACTAAAATGGTACTTGTTTCACACACATCCGCTCTGTCCAGAAACTAGAAACAATTATAGAGAAATAAGGGCTTGCTGAATTGACACCAAAATTGGTGGAGAGAGGTTTTATGGTCATAAGAATGCTCTGGTAAATTTTCAGCCGAAATGAAGCAATATAGAATATACTTGCTTCACAACCTGAAAATATTGACAGAAGCAAAGATTTGATCATGTGCTCACATAGATCAAGGGATGGAGCTGAAATTTGGAGGAGTGGGATAATACGGGCACATCAAGGAGTGTGCAAAATTTCAACTCATTTTGGAACTCTTAGCTAGTACTTCCTTCACAATGACTTCTGTCTGACAGAAAGTATGAAACATTGCTGAGGAAGATTGGCTAGGCAAATAAAGTTGAATTTTGTCATGAGGCAATTATTTGGATGATGTATCATGCCCAAAAAGTTTGAGAGCAATCAAGAAAGGATAGGTGGCACTTCCTTGACAGAAAGCCACATTGGACAGAAATGAAGAATAATTATTGGGGAATTATTCTTGGGCTAGGATAGGAAAGTTTGGGCATATTTGAGCAACATATGACCCAAAGAAATTATAAGAATTATTTGGGAATTTTGGGAGTGACAGAAATATAGGTTGCTTCACAACCTAGGACAAACATGGCTATTCCTTTAATAAGAAAAAAGAATATTCCCTAGAAAAGAATTTTAGGGTTGGGCTAGAATGCAAATGGCATGACCTTGGGATGAGTTTGAGAATGGGGAACCACTTGGGAGAAGAAATGATGATGATCTCCCAGGTTGCAAGGCCAGAGAACCACTCCAAAAAGAAAAAGGGAGCTAAAATCAAATAAATCAAAGGAAAAAAGAAAAGGGCCAAAAGCCAGGCTGTTACAACTCTTACCCCCTTAAAGAAATCTCGTCCTCAAGATTTGGTTGCTCAGGGAACAAGTATAACTTGAGGACACTGTTTCCAACTTGGGTATCCTTTTTCCTTTATTTATTGTTCCCCCAAGAATTTCAGATGATCAACTTACCTTGCTCTAGGGTGGTTTGCTTCACCTTTCCTCAAATTTTGGTAGATTTTTGCTCATATACCAATTACTTTTTACTGATGTTGATTCTCCATAGCTGTGGTGATATCCAATGGGTCTAAGCATAAACTTTTCTTTGGTCATGAAAATCTTTTTACAAATGCATGCCTTCTGGTTTCAATAAATGCTGAGAATCATGGCCATTCTCCTGATGGGATCTGACTGCTCACAGGTGGTGCTGATTTATCTTGATTTATTTCTTTGGCTCGAGCATGAGATATGTACCAAAGATTTGACTGCCTTCTGTCGTGAGCAATATAACAGAATATGGGTTTATAGCCGTGTCATACCTCAAATATTAACATCTTGAGACTGTCCTGACAGGTGGCTGATGGACAAATGCTTTTCCTGACAGACTATCCAGGTACTTGGTTCCACCAGTGAATATACCTGATCTGAGCTGATGGTTCGGCCTTTGATTTACCCTTTTTCGGTATACCCATCTGTGGTAACTGGCTATAAGCTGTTGTAATACTTCCATTGAAGTCAAATTGTGGAGGTTGCAAAGAAATCTTGGATCTGACAAAACCAACTTGGATATTCCACACTAACCATTTCAAGCTAGTCAGCGGGATATGAAACCCTTGTAGAACATAGTAGGCCTTTGAGGGTTTGCCTTTGTGGATCCATATGTCATCATGGCTTCCAACTAACTTGGGTATCCGGACCCTGATGGTCGTGCAAAAATCATAATACCTTTGCTGTCAGTCTCACTCTTTCACGCTCATGATTTTTTTACTGAAATAACTTGGCCACACATGTCCTTGATTGTTCGTATGACCATGGACGTGGTTAGTGCATTATTCCTTGTGCTTGTTTCCTAACCTGGGTCCGCACACATACAACATATATTCGGGGCATGTAGCTATACGGGTCTCATTGCTGAGGCCAATCATACAAGAAGGTGACAAGGTTTCTATGATACCTCCTTGTCAGTTGTAGGAATAATGACTTTGGTATCCATTGTCAAGACTGTTGATTCTGCGTTGTCGGCTCCAGAACTCATCGATCTTTTCATTACCTGAGATGTATCTCTGCTTATCTTCCTTTGCATGATTCATGAGGCTGTGGGATCCGTATGTTCCTTAGGTATATCTGTTGGATCCTTGCTGTACCTTGTATGAGTGACTGATATGATTGGGGATGCATGCTCACCATATATAAGAAGAATATGCCACCAAACACTTGATTCTTGGGGTAGGCATTTATCCTGACACATATTCTCTAAGGACGATGCAATATTGTGATACTGGTGCGGACAGAGTGGCTTACGAGAGAAGCCATCTGAATAGCTTGCTGAGGAAGACTCATGAGGTTCTGCTCGAATATCGGGTCCGTGTGACGTGCAGCAGAAGTCCGGATAGCTTACACATGAAGCTTGACCGGAGGATGGTGCTGGAGAAGCCTGGGTTCCGTACTTGAGAAGCTTCTCCTCGGGTTTGCTTGTTGGGAAAATTTCAGTTCCTTCTGTCACAAGACTTTACTGAGGTATCTTGCTATGAAAGACGAGGTATCTTGGGCCGGAAACTGTTCACATATCATGCTGAGGAAAATTGAGGAGCCTTGCATCATAAATTTCTTCCGATAGCGTGTGGAGGAAGACTAAGTTTCTTATATCCAAAGCTTCATATTGATATGCGCACTGAAATCCAAACACACGCCCATAATATTCTGTGGCTGATTATGTGCATGAGAAAATTGTTTGACTGGCTTCCTTGATCATACCACATTCTGTCTTTTTTAGAGTATAACATATTTCAAGCATCATTCATTGCTAAGCCAAAACTTTTTGATAGAGGCTAAGGTGTCCCAATGTTTCGATGAGGTGGTGGCTATCATTTTCTGTGGGAGTCGACCTTGACGATCCGACTACGAACGTGCGACACGTCGCGCCTTAGCAATCGCTAAACGAACTTCCGAGGGTTATTGACCACGCCGGAGCATGATCAACCTGACCACGAGGGTCTGTTTCCTGCGAGCAAACGAAGAACAAGCAAGAAACTGAGATTGCAATCGGAATATTGCGAATATAAGATGAAAGCTTTATTGATCAAGGTGGGGTTCTGTGACGTCTTGGTCTGGTCGTTGGACACAAACGAAGTACGCGAAGTTGCAGCTATGGCGAACTTTTAATCTAAACAAAACCCAAAGTCTAAACGACGCCCTAAGGGCTGTATATATTGAGGAAGAGGGGGTAATTTCGTGGCCCTTGAGGGTGGGGTCCGAAACCAACCCTAACTCTTGTTTGCCCACACATATGGACTCTAAAAATAGCCTATACTTAAGTATTTCGAAATTACATGGGCCTGGCCCATTAATAAGGTGACGCAGCACCTAGAATAGCCTATGGACGAATATTATGAAGTGGCATCTTGTATATTTCGTCCAAGGCTTCATGCACTCCTTATGGCGGCTTCAAAGTCCTGAAATCATCACTTGTAACTCCGTTCTTGATCCCCTTGCGCATGCCATCAACTCCATGCGTGTTCTTGCTCCAATGTTCATCCTTCTCCAAGCTAGGCCCTTCATTTGTAAGCAAAACAAATGTATCCAATTTAGGCAGCATCATAATCTCATGAACATTAGAATCATTACCAAGAAACATAAGTACCTGGTAATTTAATTGGCGTGCGCGAGCTCTAGTAATTGGTCCAGTATATGTAACAGTAGGGGCTGTGGGTGTAACAATGGTATTGATGTCCTCATCATCCTCCCCTTCTTGAAATGAAGTCGTCCTCGATGGAAGCGCATCTTCCTCACCCAAATAAGGCTTCAAATCTGCAATGTTAAAAGTGGGACTAACCCCAAAATCTACAGGTAGCTCAAGTTTATATGCATTATCATTTATTTTCTCTAACACCTTAAAAGGACCATCAGCACGTGGCATTAGCTTTGATTTGCGCAGATTAGGAAATCTATCTTTACGCAAATGTAACCAAACAAGATCTCCAGGCGCAAACACAACATGTGTTCTACCCTTATCTCCAGCAATTTTATATTTAGCATTCATATGCTCAATGTTTTCCTTAGTTAACTCATGCATTTTTAAAATCAATTCAGAACGTTCTTTAGCATCAAAATTAACCTTCTCTGAAGATGGAAGAGGCAACAAATCAATAGGTGCACGAGGTAGGAAACCATACACAATTTCAAAAGGGCACATCTTAGTAGTAGAATGCAATGAACGATTATAAGCAAATTCAATATGAGGCAAGCATTCTTCCCACATTTTCTTGTTATTCTTCAAAACAGCCCTAAGCATAGTAGACAATGTTCTATTGACTACTTCAGTTTGTCCATCTGTTTGGGGGTGACAAGTAGTACTAAAAAGCAGCTTAGTCCCCAACTTAGCCCATAAACATCTCCAAAAGTGGCTAAGAAATTTAGTATCACGATCTGAAACAATAGTATTTGGCACACCATGTAAGCGAATAATTTCAGGAAAGAACAAATCAGCAACATTAACAACATCATCGCTTTTATGACATGGTATAAAGTGTGCCATTTTCGAGAACCTATCCACGACAACAAATATGCTATCCCTCCCCTTCTTTGTTCGAGGTAAACCTAAAACAAAGTCCATAGATATATCCTCCCAAGGAACGCTAGGTACAGGCAAAGGCATATATAAACCATGAGGATTGAGTCGTGACTTAGTTCTTTGACATGTAGTGCAGCGAGCAACAAAACGCTCAACATCCCGTCTCATCTTTGGCCAAAAGAAATGTGTAGCAAGTATATCCTCCGTCTTCTTGACGCCAAAGTGTCCCATTAATCCTCCTCCATGCGCCTCCTGCAACAACAAAAGACGAACGGAGCTAGCTGGAATGCATAGCTTGTTAGCACGAAACACAAATCCATCATTAAGAACGAACTTGTTCCAAGTTCTCCCTTCCTTACAATTCTGCAATACATCTTTAAATTCAGCATCATGAACATATTGATCTTTGATGGTCTCCAAACCAAATATTTTAAAGTCAAGTTGTGAAAGCATAGTATAACGATGAGACAAGGCATCAGCAATAACATTTTCTTTACCCTTCTTGTGTTTAATGACATAAGGGAAAGTCTCAATGAATTCAACCCATTTAGCATGTCTACGGTTCAGTTTTGCTTGACTTTTAATGTGTTTCAAAGATTCATGATTAGAATGTATAACAAATTCCTTGGGCCATAAATAATGTCGCCATGTTTCTAAGGTCCGAACAAGAGCATATAATTCTTTATCATAAGTAGAATAGTTCAGACTAGGCCCACTCAATTTTTCAGAAAAGTATGCAACAGGTTTGCCATCTTGTAATAACACACCTCCTAATCCAATTCCACTAGCATCACATTCAAGCTCAAAAGTCTTACTAAAATGAGGAAGTTGGAGTAAAGGAGCATGTGTCAAATTATCTTTCAATACCGTGAAGGCTTCTTCCTGTGTGGTACCCCAAACAAAAGGCACATCCTTCTTTGTAAGCTCGTTGAGAGGTGCAGCAATGGTGCTGAAATCTCTCACAAAATGCCTATAGAAACCAGCGAGGCCAAGGAAACTCCTCACTTGTGTGACCGTTTTGGGATGCGGCCAACTCTCAATAGCTTCAATCTTGGCTTTGTCAACTTCAATTCCCTGTGGAGTAACAACATAGCCAAGAAAAGATACTCGGTCGATGCAAAAGGTGCACTTTCCAAGATTACCAAACAAACGTGCATCACGTAGAGCAATAAAAACAACACGTAAATGTTCCAAATGTTCCTCCAAAGATTTGCTATAAATCAATATGTCATCAAAGTAAACTACCACAAATCGTCCAATGAAAGCACGTAAAACTTCGTTCATTAGTCTCATGAAAGTACTAGGTGCATTAGTTAACCCAAAAGGCATGACTAACCACTCATATAATCCAAACTTAGTTTTAAATGCTGTTTTCCATTCATCTCCCCATTTCATACGAATTTGATGGTATCCACTACGCAAATCAACTATGGAGAATATTGTAGAGCCACTCAATTCATCAAGCATATCATCTAGCCTAGGAATAGGATGACATAACGAATAGTAATATTATTAATGCCTCTACAATCAACGCACATATGCGACGTACCATCCTTTTTTGGCACTAAAATGATAGGAACAACACAAGGACTAAGGGATTCGCGTATATAACCTTTGTCGAGCAGTTCTTGTACTTGACGCATAATCTCCTTCGTCTCCTCTGGACTGGTACGGTATGGTGCATGGTTGGGTAGCGAAGCACCGGGAATTAAGTCAATTTGATGCTCAATCCCTCGAATAGGTGGTAATCCCGGTGGCACGTCTTGTGGAAAGACGTCAGCGAACTCCTGCAAAATGTTAGTGACAGCAGGGGGCAAAGAGGAAGGCACGTCCTCGAATGAAAATAATGCCTCTTTGCACACAAAAGCATAGCAAACAGATTTGCTAAAATCTAGCTCATCAATATCAGATTTGGTGGCAAGTAAACATGCACTTTTCAATTTAATTTCAGAAACAACAGTAGATGGTTTATTATTAGGCTTCATTTGGTGCTCAAATTCTTTTGCCACAATCTGATTTTCACTCTTATTTGTCTCCTGTTTTGCTTTATTATCTCTATTAATATCATCTTTCAAAATGGAATCAGGAGTCATAGGAAGCAAAGTAATATTTTTATTGTTATGAACAAGAGTATACTGATTGTTTCTACCATGGTGTACAGAATTTTTATCAAATTGCCATGGTCTACCAAGTAATAAGGAACATGCTTGCATAGGTACCACATCACAATCAACATAATCAGCATATGCAGATACTAAAATGCACACGAACAGTACGTGTTACCTTAACCTTGCCGCTGTTGTTGAACCATTGGATGTAGTAAGGATGTGGATGTGGTCTTTTGGTGAGAGATAGCTTCTCCACCATCTCCATGCTAGCCAAGTTATTGCAGCTCCCTCCATCTATGATCACGCGAACAGAACGTTCCTTCACAAATCCCTTTGTATGGAACAAATTATGCCTCTGATTTTGCTCAGCTTGTGTAACCTGCACACTCAAAACACGTTGAGCAACTAAACATTCATACATGTCAGCATCTTCAGGAGCCATGTATTGCGTCTCATGATCAGAATCGTCTCCACCGTGTTCTTCACGTGTAATAAGAGCCAAAGTCTCCTCATCATAGTCACTAGCGGACTCATACCCACCATCCTCAGTAACAATCATCACACGCTTAGATGGGCATTCTCTCGCATAATGACCTCCACCCTTGCAACGTCGACAAATAATATCATGTGTTTGCCCTGTTGATGCCATGGATGAAGAAGAGCTCTTTGCAGGCCCAGAAGGTGTGCTCTTGGCAGATAGTGGTGATTGTGCCTGCTTTATTGTATCACGGCTGGAGGTGGCAGCCGACGGAGGCGCCGGTGTAGCAGAACGTGTGGAAGTAGATGATGCACGTGGTGTCCATGATGAAGGTCGACCTGGAGAAAAGTTAGTCCGCGCCAATGCCTGTCGATCCTGCACTTCACGTTCAGCTTTACAAGCAAGATGGAATAAACGAGTGATATTAGTATACTCCTTATACTCTAGAATCATCTGAATCTCTCTATTTAATCCACCCATAAAACGTGCAAGCATAGCTTCATTCTCCTCAACAATACCACATCTAATCATGCCAGTTTGTAATTCCTGATAATATTCTTCTACAGAATTTCTTCCCTGTCTTAAGCGCTGCAATTTTTGAAGTAATTCACGTTGATAATATGGTGGAACCCAACGAGTACGCATAGCAGTTTTCAAAGCAGCCCAAGTAGCCGGAATAGGATATAATCTACAATGCTTAGACCACCAAATACATGCAAAACTAGTGAATGCACAAACAGCAGCAGGAACACGTCTCTCCTCGGGATATTGTAAACATGTAAATCGTTGTTCAGTTTCTAACTCCCAAGTAAGATATATATCAGGAACATATCTACCCTCAAATGGTGGAATATTCAATTTTAGTTTAGGGAGATGGTCATGATCTCGTACCTGAGGGTGAGCCCTCCCATTGCCATTATTTGCATGTGGACGACCTGGTGGTTGCTGTGCCGGTGGTGGCACGTAGTTCTGATTTTGATCAACCTCATCCTCATAATCTCCCACATAATCATCCTCCTCCACATCAGCAGTAGGAGCCACAGAAGTATCAACAGCAGCACCAGCAGTTTGGCCCGACTGAAGAGGGACACGGCTCGCTCGGCGGAGGGCTGTTTCCCGACGTGGAGGTAGTCGATGTTGTTGCTGTTGTTGCAGAGGTGCGGCAGGAGCAGCCGGTGGTGGTGGTGGAAAACGCGAAAGCAATTCAGCAAACTTGTTATCGAGCTTTGTTTCAAACGTCTTCTCCATGCCATCTATCTTCTCCATGGCCTCTTCAAATCTGTTTATCACATCTTGCACCTGTCCACTCATCATTTGCTGAAACGTATCATGAAGCTCCTTGTTTGTCAAGTTCTCCCAGTCAGTCTCGTTGGCTTGTGATCCTGGCATGGTTAGCAGCAATAGAAACACACAAGAATATGATCCTACAGACTACTAACAAGTGGTGGTGGTGGCGGGTGTCACAAATCCGTCAAGCAAATCTCAAATTCTTACCAGTTCTTACCCAGCAGCAGGCGGTGATCGGCAACCGTTGTAGTCAAAACTTCTCAAAAGCTTGGATAGAGCGATTGCCAGGGAGAGTCAAACACACGACGTAGATGTATGTGGAGCTGGGAAGGCTTATAGTATGGTAGCAAAAAGGGTCAGCAATAATCAATTTAGAGATGCAAAGTTGAATAAACGCTCAACGACGGTACTGTGCTGGTCCTAGGCTAGACCGTGCTAGAGACGCGATCCTAGAACACTAACAAAATCACGGCGCTGCACGTAAATAAGGGAAAAGCACACTCTGGAACTCTTTATTTGCTCTTTTTTTTCGCTCCTCTTTTTTTTTGCGAAAAATCACTATAATGGCGAGTGTCTCAAAACTCTTCCCTCGTCAAACTGATAGGATGGGCACGAAATTTTTTTTCACTTTTTTTTCGGAAATCAGGGCAGCGATGACGAAAAAGTGCGACAAAAAATCACTATGATGGCACGTGGCTCAAAAGACTCAGAAAAGCCTAAAAATAGGATAGGGAAAAAAATTTGCCCGTGAAAATTTTGGACTAAAAACTGCCCGGGAGTCTCCAGACTCTTTTTTTTTCGAGACCTACGCAGGCAAGGAAACACGAATCAGAATTTAGATTGATCTCAAGAACAAACCTAATATGAGAAGAACTCGGATTGGTGGTGGATATATGGTTGTGGTATATGGCAGCGGTGGTGGTATATGGAAGAGGTGGTGGTATATGGATACAGATTGGTGGTGGTATATGGATACGGATTGGTGGTTGTATATGGATATGGATTCAGAGCGGTGGCGGATAAGCAAAAGTGGTAGATGGGCGATGATGATGGTGCGGCGGCGGCGTGACAACTTATGACCAGAACTCGAAACTCTAAAAGACTAGACTCTAAGACCAGCAACTTGACACGACGATGCAACCGCAAATTCAACAAAGCAAAAACCCTAAAAAGATTATGCAGAGGCTCAGATTGGTTCGGATATGATGAACTAACCCTAATTTTTTTCTGGCATTTTCGTGGACTGTAGGTATGAAGAACAGACTCGATCTAATCTACGAAAAACTGTAAAATCTCACCGAGCAACCTGGAAATCTGATACCACTTGATAGAGGCTAAGGTGTCCCGATGTTTTGATGAGGTGGTGGCTATCATTTTCTGTGGGAGTCGACCTTGACGATCCGACTACGAACGTGCGAGACGTCGCGCCTTAGCAATCGCTAAACCAACTTCCGAGGGTTATTGACCACGCCGGAGCACGATCAACCTGACCACGAGGGTCTGTTTCCTGCGAGCAAATGAAGAACAAGCAAGAAACTGAGATTGCAATCGGAATATTGCGAATATAAGATGAAAGCTTTATTGATCAAGGTGGGGTTCTGTGACGTCTTGGTCTGGTCGTTGGACACAAACGAAGTACGCGAAGTTGCAGCTATGGCGAACTTTTAATCTAAACAAAACCCAAAGTCTAAACGACGCCCTAAGGGCTGTATATATGGAGGAAGAGGGGGGAATTTCGTGGCCCTTGAGGGTGGGGTCCGAAACCAACCCTAACTCTTGTTTCCCCACACATACGGACTCTAAAAATAGCCTATACTTAAGTATTTCGAAATTACATGGGCCTGGCCCATTAATAAGGTGATGCAGCACCTAGAATAGCCTATGGACGAATATTATGAAGTGGCATCTTGTATATTTCGTCCAAGGCTTCATGCACTCCTTATGGCCGCTTCAAAGTCCCGAAATCATCACTTGTAACTCCGTTCTTGATCCCCTTGCGCATGCCATCAACTCCATGCGTGTTCTTGCTCCAATGTTCATCCTTCTCCAAGCTAGGCCCTTTATTTATAAGCAAAACAAATGTATCCAATTTAGGCAGCATCATAATCTCATGAACATTAGAATCATTACCAAGAAACGAAAGTACCTGGTAATTTAATTGGCGTGCACGAGCTCTAGTAATTGGTCCAGTATATGTAACAGTAGGGGCTATGGGTGTAACAATGGTATTGATGTCCTCATCACTTTGTATATGATCCATACCTTGGACTGAAACTATTTCGTTGATCTTGCAACTGACTTGTCTTTCTGCTGATTGGATCATCACTGTGTGATGGTTTTGTAGTGATGTAGACTCTACGCCGATAATCAATCCAAGACACCATTGGTATTCTGAGCATATATTGATGCTATAATGCAGTTGACTGGGTAGACCATAATGTTTAGCTGAGCTTCTTCCAAATATTTGAAATCCTTATTGCTTCTTCAAGTCCGGTATTGGTTGATGAACAAATCTTTATAGGGGAAAATAATGTAACACAGGGGCCCAAAAAGAAAGAAGCAAAAGAAAAATCAACTAAACAAAAGCGTACAATACAATCACTGCACACACAAACAAGGTCACATATTACTACTAGTCACACAATATGCTTGCCTATTTAAGCACACAAATCTCGCGGGATCTCCGGGTCTACGATCTAGCATGCTGTGATGGTGTGCATGAAGACGAATCAATGTGTGGAGGAATTGGTGCAAACATCGCAACACCAATTGCTGGCTTAGCCAGGTAGCAACCTGGACTAGCTCAGAGGCGAGGACGTACTTGATAACTATGTAGCAGGAACAAATGTCACGACCACATTATTATCAAGCAGACGGAAAAGGTCCATGCTCGTCCAAGAAATATAATGGGGAAAAACTGAGGCTGCTGACATTGCCCTTTCTTGATAGCTAAGATCATTAAGGGTTACCAACATGACAAGATAAAAGGACGATCTGGGATAGAAGCATGTCTATCTTCGAAACGATAAGTGAGGCTGAAAGAGGGATATGAGTGCGATACATGAGCACCATTTTTGCAAACAGTGTCGAGATTACTTGGCATCACTCTACTAGGACAGAAATGACACCAAACACCAAAAGAAAAGGAAATTAGAGAAATGCAAGGGTTGCGCTATAGTGGATCCAAACCGATGCCAGCTACACTCACCAGATAAACAGTTAGCAACAAATAATAAGGCTATATGCATGCTATGCAACAAACAAATGCAGCAACCAAATGCAATAAACAAGACACACTATATACTACCAATTTATACTAGTTTCTACCGCTTGTGCTGACTAGGGCATCCTACAGCTAGACCTGCTCTGATACCAAGTCTGTGGCACCCCGGCTCAGAGAAACCGGAACGCCCCATATTCCAGCCCAGAGATCCAGGAGAAGTCTCTGGAATATGTCACTGCTTAGCATAGAACGAATCAGCTCTTATTACAAGGATAATAATACAAGGGTCTGATGTTACAAAGAATCACATCAGCACGGCGACACTACGCCAGCGATACTACACTTGCTCTATGCTAGCAGCAGAACAACGACGAAGGTGGTGAACTCCACTCCGCCGGGACTCTGGCTGGGACACGATCTAGCTTGCATGCACGGAAACCTTGACATGCAATCAATCAATCACCGCATCACCTACAATCTGGCATGACACGCATGGTCGGTCCTGAGATTTCTGGGGTCCGGGGCAAGACTGGAATCAGGGGGCCCTCAATATAAACATCAAAATAATATTCAATATATGTATATGTGAAATATTACTTATAAACAGTATAGTAAAGTGCATCCAAAATCAAATGATTTATATTTTACCTTAAAATTTCCTCTAATATTCCTAGATGCAATTATGTTTACTATGGTATCAATATAAATCTCATTCAATATTTTTTAAAGTTACAAAATGATTTAAGCTCCCATTAAGTATATAGCTATTTAAAAGATGTCCATGCTTCTTACAGTATGACAATAACTATCACATTAGGCAGCATACCTCAGCCATCATTCACACATCCAATGCCTCCTTATACATGTACTTTTTGATAAAAGATATTGTTCGTGAAGCATTAGAACCATCTTCTAAGCTCTTGAGATAACACATATAATGAATTGAATGTCTTAAAACTATATAAGAAAACCGTCGAACAGAAGATTCAGTATATTACTAGATGTCATCTCTCCAGATCTAAAAGGCATTATTTTCTATCAACACTGATCCTGGAGATATATGCCGAAACTTTCTAAAAGGAAGGAACCATCTGAATGTTTTTGAGAAAAGTGATTTTGCAGAATCACTATGAAACCACATAATTGATCGGCAAGTTAGTCGAACTGACAAGTCTAATACATAATTAGATGTAACTTAGTGTTAATCCCGCTTTAGTAGATATCATCCCCTACTCATAATTTCTCTAAATCGAACAGTAACATCACGACCCTAATTTTCGAATGTCAAACTTAAATCCTACTCATGGTGACTATTTCTTTCCATTGAGAGCAAAGGAAGAAATCTGAAAATCCATACAATCCCACACGATTCGATCAAAAAAGAGCGAACATCCTTACCAGGGCCTGAAGATGAGCCTACCTATGTGCTCCTCCCTGGCCGCTGTCGTATAGCGTCAGCAGTGATGGCCTTGCCGCGATTGGGTCCTGAAGTTTGGCGGCGGGGGTGGTGAAAGGATCGATATGGTTGACTAGAGGGGGTGTGTGAATAGGCTACTAACAATTTTTAGCTTTTCTTTAACAATTTAAACTTTGCATCAAAGTAGGTTGTCTAGATATGCAACTAGGTAAGCAACCTATATGATGCAACAAAGATAGGAACACAAGCAAGCAAGAGATGTATCACTAATAAGCTTGCACAAGTAAAGGCACGAGATAACCAAGAGTGGAGCCGGTGGAGACGAGGATGTGTTACCGAAGTTCCTTCCCTTTGAGGGGAAGTACGTCTCCGTTGGAGCGATGTGGAGGCACAATGCTCCCCAAGAAGCCACTAGGGCCACCGTATTCTCCTCACGCCCTCACACAATGCGAGATGCTGTGATTCCACTATTGATGCCTTTGGAGGCGGCGACCGAACCTTTACAAACAAGGTTGGGGCAATCTCCACAACTCAATTGGAGGCTCCCAACGACACCATGAAGCTTCACCACAATGGACTATGGCTCCGCGGTGACCTCAACCGTCTAGGGTGCTCGAACACCCAACAGTAACAAGATCTGCAAGGGATTAGTGGGGGAATCAAATTTCTCTTGGTGGAAGTGTAGATCGGGGCCTTCTCAACCACTCCCGAGCAAATCAACAAGTTTGATTAGCTAGGGAGTGAGATCGGGTGAAAATGGAGCTTAGAGCAACAATGGAGCTTAGGGTTGGAAGAGATAGTCAACACGAGGAAGAAGACACCCCTTATATAGCTAAGGAAGAAAATCCAACCGTTATCCACCTACCAGCCCGCGACCAGCGGTACTACCGCTCCAGGACTGCGATACTGCCGCTGGGCCACGCGGTACTACCGTGAGGAGCCGCGGTACTACCGCAATAGCAGCAGTAGCTAGGGAAGACCTTAAACACATGGGCTGAGGATGGTACTTCCGTAGACACGATACTACTGCTCCCCCTTGCGGTACTACCGCAAGGCAGGGAACCCCAAGCCTGGGAAGAGCATGGATAATAGGACATCTGTGCCTACTTCCGCTGGAAAACGGATGTAGCAAAAATCCGACACAGTACTACCGCAGAGGGGTGGTACTACCGCCTGGCAGCCGAGCCAGGCCACGCACGATACTACCGCGCAAGGGATGCGGTACTACCGCGGTAGCGCGGATGTAAAAATTACATCTGCCCCTACTACCGCGAGGGAGCGGTACTTGGCCTGGGTGTCATGGCACTATGGCTCCAGAGGAGCGGTACTATCGTGGGCACCTGCGGTACTATCGCGCCACAACACGGTACTACCGCTGGTGCCTATGGTACTACCGCTCACCAGGGAGCAGTACTACCGCAAGCCAGCACATCAGCCAGAACAAGGTGAAGAGATAAAAACGGGGGATGCTCCAAGGTGCAGGGGAAAGGAGGGGACAAGGAAGAAACGTGCACGTGATGATTCCACCCGAACCATTCCGACGCGGACCCCATCTTAATAGTACGGCTTTCCTACGACTCAAATCCACCAAAAAGAAACATAGAAAAACGTCGTCTTCAATAGTCTTCGAGGGACACCAAACCGTCTTGTGCCTAGGGAAGAAACGTCTGGGAAACTCAAGACACACGATTAGTCTGCAAATGCATTGTCATCAATCACCAAAACACCTTAGGGATAAATATGTCCTTACAATCTCCCCCTTTTTGGTGGACTGATGACAATACGGGATTTGCACAAGGGAAATAATATTAAGAAAACGCAAACCCCTCCTCTCTAGAATATAGACGGGCTCCCCCTAGATGTGTGCCAACTAGATGGGTGCTTTGGACTGCACGACACACATACTAGGATCAAAGCTCCCCCTATATTATAGAGACAAGGCATATCTTGCAATAGTAAGGCTAACACTAGACAAGATAGCACAAACATAAGTTCACTAAGATAGAATAGAGTGCATATGTCTTACACCATATGAAGGAAAAGCCTCAAAGACACAAACCAAACAAAGGCAAACGAGGTCCAAACGACAAAGCAACCACACCGAACACGACACACGACTCGCAAACACGCAAATCCCTACACTCTCTCCCCCTTTGGCATTGAGACGCCAAGAACGCAGAGAGGACACCTACACACAAGGGGTGGCTCAGGCAGAGAAATCATCCCACTGCTCCTCGTGCTCCTCGTCAGACTCGGCGGTGGGGACGGTCTCCTCGATGTCCTCCTCAGAGCTAGTCCACTTGAAACCTTGCTTCGCCATCCATGCAGCCTCTGGCGTGATGGCATCCTCAGAACCGCCAGAGACATCCTCTCCAAAGAGCCTCATGACCTTCTTGTCGCGGCGGCGACTCTCCTTGGATGCCACATGAGTCCTGTACTGCCCCTTCGCCTGCATGCAGAAGAGAGTCTTCATCTTGTCCTTCAACTTCTTGGCCCATGACGGCTCAGAGGAAGGTGGGGAAGACCTAGCAGCACGGTCCTCAGCAACATCCTCTGCACCAGCCTCCTCCTCACCAACAGCCCTCCTAGCAGCACACGCCTCAGCACAAGTAGTAGTGTTGGCCCAGTTGGGCTTGACGCGGAGACTGATGGACTCATGTCGAATCCAGTCTGGAGCAAGGAACTCATCACCAGGGTACATCTTCTCCCAAGTTGTGGAGATCAACAAAAACAGGTACGGTCCATAGATAGGTACCTTGCGGGTGTACACCGCAAACCGAAGCACACTCCACATGATGTGTGATACATCAAGTGGCTGAGTCTGAGACGAACGTGCCTCCGCGCACAGGAGCATCATGTCCACCAGATAGGAATGAACATTGTCCTTGTCACCAATGCGAGGGAATAGAGTGTTGCGGAAGATGCGATGCATGATATCCAGAAAAGAGTTCAGCACCCAAGTCGACTTGCCACTGGGAAGCACCTTCTCAACATAGTACAGCTGAAGCAAGTTCTTGTTAGCAGACTCAGAGTTGGCGTGGGGACGAACACCAATGGGTGTGTGAAGCCCGTCATCAGGAACGTGGAGCAGACCCATGAACTCTTTCCAGGTAGCAGACAACTGACGGCCATTGGTCATCCAGGTCATCCTCTGCTCATCCCCGGGGTGAAAGTAAACTGAGGCAAAGAACTGACAGATAATCTCAGGGTCATAGTCAAGGTGGAAGGAGATCACAGGCTCAATAGCGAACTCCTCCACCAAATCCAGAGCTTCTCCAAAATACTCCCGAAACTTGTCCTTCCTCATGTGATTCATGTCTATCCACTTGACATCCACGAAGGTATTCTGCTTGTTCTTGATCACATCCAGATAAATGAGAGCCTGCTGCTTGGTCCAAAACAACTCAGTGCCTCTGAGGATAGCATGAGGATTCACATAAGGGTTGATCTTCCGGCGTTCAACGTACTCATTGAGGGGAATCTCGTCCATGCCCTTAGGAGGTTCCTTTTTCTTGCTGGCAGTGGTCTTGACATTGCGCTTGGGGGCACTGGAGCCCTCTAGTGCTTCATCTTGAGGATTGCGCAGTCGCTTGGAGCCAGTGTCATGACTAGGATTGGAACAGCGAGAGCCACCACATAAGACACAAGAGAAAGCACACAAAGAGCGAGAAGAATCAATGCAAAGACCACGACAAAGCAAGGGAAACCAGTAGAAATCATACGGGATAAATGCCACAAGGAAGAAGAGACAACAATGGTAGTGCTGCCTGGTCATGCGGTACTAAAATTTTAGTACCGCTCCTAGTCGCGGAAGTACCGTGTCCTCATGCGGAACTATCGTGGCTTGGAGCGGTAGTAAGACCTTAGTGCCGCAGAACGTGCGGTAGTACCACACCGAACAAGCGGTAGTATCGCATCAGAGGCAAGGTAGTACCGCACCGTGTCTGATCCGAGCCTACTTTTGAATCTGAGAAGACGCGCGAAACCACGACAGAACTACGGTTGATCACATCTAGCACGTGACAATATATCAAGTGATAGAGGCAAAGGTGTCCCGATGTTTCGATGAGATGGTGGCTATCGTTTCTGTGGGAGTCGACCTTGACGATCCGACTACGAACGTGCGAGACGTCGCGCCTTAGCAATTGCTAAACCATCTTCTGAGGTGTTATTGACCACGCCGGAGCACGATCAACCTAACCACGAGGGTCTATTTCCTGCGAGTAAACGAAGAACAAGCAAGAAACTGAGATTGCAATCTGGATATTGCGAATATAAGATGAAAGCTTTATTGATCAAGGTGGGGTTCTGTGACGTCTTGGTCTGGTCGTTGGACACAAACGAAGTACGCGAAGTTGCAGCTATGGCAAACTTTTAATCTAGACAAAACCCAAAGTCTAAACGATGCCCTAAGGGCTATATATATGGAGGAGAGAGGGGGAATTTCGTGGCCCTTGGTGGAGGGGTCCGAAACCAACCCTAACTCTTGTTTCCCCACACATACGGACTCTAAAAACAGCCTATACTTAAGTACATCGAAAATACATGGGCCTGGCCCAATAATAAGGTGAGGCAGCACCTAGAATAGCCTCTGGACGAAATTTATGAAGTGGCATCTTGTATATTTCGTCCCATGCGCCATGCACTCATTATGGTGGCTTTAGAGTCGTGGAATCATCACTTGTAACTCTGTTCTTGTTCCCATTGCGCATGCCATCATCTCCATGCTTGAACTGGCTCCAAGGTTCATCTTTCTTGTCCACGCTAGGCCCTTCATTTGTAAGCAAAACAAATGTATCCAATTTAGGCAGCATCATATTCTCATGAACATTAGAATCGTTACTAAGAAACAAAAGTACCTGATAATTCAATTGGCGTGCGCGAGCTCTAGTAATTGGTCCAGTATGTATAGCAGCAGGGGCTGTGGGTGTAACAATGGTATTGATGTCTTCATCATCCTCCCCTTCTTGAAATGAATCGTCCTCGACGAAAGTTCATCGTCCTCACCCAAATAAGTCTTCAAACCTGTAATGTTAAAAGTGGGACTAACCCCAAAATCTACAGGAAGCTCAAGTTTATATGCATTATCATTTATTTTCTCTAACACCTTAAAAGGACCATCAGCACGTGGCATTAGCTTTGATTTGCGCAAATTAGGAAATCTATCCTTACGCAAATGTAACCAAACAAGATCTCCAGGTGCAAACACAACATGTTTTCTACCCTTATCTCCAGCAATTTTATATTTAGCATTCATACGCTCAATGTTTTCCTTAGTTAACACAGGCATTTTTAAAATCAATTCAGCACGTTCTTTAGCATCAAATCAATAGGCGCATGAGGTAGGAAACCATACACAATTTCAAAAGGGCACATCTTAGTAGTAGAATGCAATGAACGATTATAAGCAAATTCAGTATGAGGCAAGCATTCTTCCCACATTTTCTTATTATTCTTCAAAACAACCCTAAGCATAGTAGACAATGTTCTATTGACTACTTCAGTTTGTCCATCAGTTTGGGGTGACAAGTAGTACTAAAAAGCAGTTTAGTCCCCAACTTAGCCCATAAACATCTCCAAAAGTGGCTAAGAAATTTAGTATCACGATTTGAAATAATAGTATTTGGCACACCATGCAAGCGAATAATTTCACAAAAGAACAAATCAGCAACATTAACAGCATCATCGCTTTTATGACATGGTATAAAATGTGCCATTTTCGAGAACCTATCCACGACAACAAATATGCTATCCCTCCCCTTCTTTGTTCGAGGTAAACCTAAAACAAAGTCCATAGATATATCCTCCCAAGGAACACTAGGTACAGGTAAAGGCATATATCAACCATGAGGATTGAGTAGTGACTTAGCTTTTTGACATGTAGTGCAGCGAGCAACAAAACGCTCAACATCCTGTCTCATCTTTGGCCAAAAGAAATGTTTAGCAAGTATATCCTCCGTCTTCTTGACGCCAAAGTGTCCCATTAATCCTCCTCCATGCGCCTCCTGCAACAACAAAAGACGAACGGAGCTAGCTGGAATGCATAGCTTGTTAGCACGAAACACAAATCCATCGTTAAGAATGAACTTGTTCCAAGTTCTCCCTTCCTTACAATTCTGCAATACATCTTTAAATTCAGCATCATGAACATATTGATCTTTGATGGTCTCCAAACCATATATTTTAAAGTCAAATTGTGAAATCATAGTATAACGACGAGACAATGCATCAGCAATAACATTTTCTTTACCCTTCTTGTGTTTAATGACATCAGGGAAAGTTTCAATGATTTCAACCCATTTAGCATGTCTACGGTTTAGTTTTGCTTGACTTTTAATGTGTTTCAGAGATTCATGATCAGAATGTATAACAAATTCCTTGGGCCATAAATAATGTTGCCATGTTTCTAAGGTCCGAACAAGAGCATATAATTCTTTATCATAAGTAGAATAGTTCAGACTAGGCCCACTCAATTTTTCAGAAAAGTATGCAACAGGTTTGCCATCTTGTAATAACACACCTCCTAATCCAATTCCACTAGCATCACATTGAAGCTCAAAAGTCTTACTAAAATCAGGAAGTTGGAGTAAAGGAGCATGTGTCAACTTATCTTTCAATACCGTGAAGGCTTCTTCCTGTGTGGTACCCCAAACAAAAGGCACATCCTTCTTTGTAAGCTCGTTGAGAGGTGCAGCAATGGTGCTGAAATCTCTCACAAAATGCCTATAGAAACCAGCGAGGCCAAGGAAACTCCTCACTTGTGTGACCGTTTTGGGCTGCGGCCAACTCTCAATAGCTTCAATCTTGGCTTTGTCAACTTCAATTCCCTGTGGAGTAACAACATAGGCAAGAAAAGATACTCGGTCGGTGAAAAAGGTGCACTTTCCAAGATTACCAAACAAACGTGCATCACGTAGAGCTATAAAAACAACACGTAAATGTTCCAAATGTTCCTCCAAAGATTTGCTATAAATCAATATTTCATCAAAGTAAACTACCACAAATCGTCCAATGAAAGCACGTAAAACTTCGTTCATTAATCTCATGAAAGTACTAGGTGCATTAGTTAACCCAAAAGGCATAACTAACCACTCATATAATCCAAACTTAGTTTTAAATGTTGTTTTCCATTCATCTCCCAATTTCATACGAATTTGATGGTATCCACTATGCAAATCAACTTTGGAGAATATTGTAGAGCCACCCAATTCATCAAGCATTTCATCTAGCCTAGGAATAGGATGACGATAACGAATAGTAATATTATTAATGCCTCTACAATCAACGCACATACGCGATGTACCATCCTTTTTTGGCACTAAAATGATAGGAACACCACAAGGACTAAGGGATTCGCGTATATAACCTTTGTCGAGCAGTTCTTGTACTTGACGCATAATCTCCTTCGTCTCCTCTGGATTCGTACGGTATGGTGCATGGTTGGGTAATGATGCACCGGGAATTAAGTCAATTTGATGCTCAATCCCTCGAATAGGTGGTAATCCCGGTGGCACGTCTTCTGGAAAGACGTCAGTGAACTCCTGCAAAATGTTAGTGACAGCAGGAGGCAAAGAGGAAGGCACGTCCTCGAAAGAAAATAATGCCTCTTTGCACACAAAAGCATAGCAAACAGTTTTGCTGAAATCTAGCTCATCAATATCAGATTTTGTGGCAAGTAAACATGCACTTTTCAATTTAATTTCAGAAGCAACACTAGATGGTTTATTATTATGTTTCATTTGTTGCTCAAATTCTTTTGCCACAATCTGATTTTGACTCTTATTTTTCTCCTATTTTTCTTTATTAGCTCTATTAATATCATCTTTCAAAAGGGATTCATGAGTCATAGGATGCAAAGTAATATTTTTATCTTTATGAACAAGAGTATACTGATTGTTTCTACCATGGTGTACAGAATTTTTATCAAATTGCCATGGTCTACCAAGTAATAAGGAACATGCTTGCATAGGTACCACATCACAATCAACATAATCAG
The DNA here is from genome assembly GCF_002162155.2 of Triticum dicoccoides. NCBI lineage: Eukaryota > Viridiplantae > Streptophyta > Magnoliopsida > Poales > Poaceae > Triticum > Triticum dicoccoides. Next base: position 373,026,488 of record NC_041382.1, read on the forward strand.
CATATGTAGAGATACGAAAATGCACACGAACAGGACGTGTGACCTTAACCTTGCCGCTGTTGTTGAACCATTGGATGTAGTAAGGATGTGGATGTGGTCTTGTGGTGAGAGATAGCTTCTCCACCATCTCCATGCTAGCCAAGTTATTGCAGCTCCCTCCATCTATGATGACGCGAACAAAACGTTCCTTCACAACTCCCTTTGTATGGAACAAATTATGCCTCTGATTTTGCTCAGCTTGTGTAACCTGCACACTCAAAACACGTTGAGCAACTAAACATTCATACATGTCAGCATCTTCAGCAGCCATGTATTGCGTCTCATGATCAGAATCGTCTCCACTATGTTCTTCATGTGTAATAAGAGCCAACGTCTCCTCATCATAGTCACTAGCGGACTCATACCCACCATCCTCAGTAGCAATCATCACGCGCTGAGACTGGCATTCTCTCGCAAAATGTCCTCTTCCCTTACAACGACGACAAATAATATCACTTGTGTGCCCTGTTGATGCCATGGATGAAGACGAGCTCTGCATAGGCCTGGCAGGTGTGCTCTTGGTAGATAGTGGTGGTTGTGCCTGCTTTCTTGTATCATGGCTGGAGGTGGCACTTGATGGAGGTGCTGGTGGAGTGGAAGTAGAGGATGCACGTGGTGTCCATGATGAAGATCGACCTGTAGAAAAGTTAGTTCGCGCCAATGCCTGTCGATCCCGCACTTCACGTTCAACTTTACAAGCAAGATGGAATAAACGAGTGATATTAGTATACTCCTTATACTCTAGAATGGTCTAAATCTCTCTATTTAATCCACCCATAAAACGTGCAAGCATAGCTTCATTCTCGTCAACAATACCACATCTAATCATGCCAGTTTGTAATTCCTGATAATATTCTTCTACAGAATTTTTTCCCTGTCTTAAGCGCTGCAATTTTTGAAGTAATTCACGTTGATAATATGGTGGAACCCAACGAGTACGCATAGCAGTTTTCAAAGTACCCCAAGTAGCTAGAATAGGATATAATCTACAATGTTCAGACCACCAAACACATGCAAAGCTAGTGAAAGCACAAACAGCAGCAGGAACACGTCTCTCCTCAGGATATTGTAAACATGTAAATCGTTGTTCAGTTTCTAACTCCCAAGTAAGATATATATTAGGAACATATCTACCCTCAAATGGTGGAATATTCAATTTTAGTTTAGGAAGATGGTCATGTACCTCAGGTGGTGGTGCAGCCCTACCATTGCGATGATATGCATGAGGACGACCTGGTGGTGGTGGTGCTGGTGGTTGCACATAGTTCTGATTTTGATCAAACTCATCCTCGTAATGGTCCTCTACCTCTGCAGTAGCAGCAGGAGCAACAGAAGCACTAAAAGTAGGTACATCAGCACCAAAAGTTTGACCAGGCTCAATGGGAACGCGTTGTGCTCGTCCCACTTGATTTAGAAGACGATGTTGTTGTTGTTGTAGAGGTGCAACACGTGCAGCAGGCGGTGGAAGACGCGCGAGCAATTCATTAAACTTGTTATCGAGATTTGTTTCGAACAACTTCTCAATGCCATCTATCTTCTCCATGGCCTCTTCAAATCTGTTTAGCACATCTTCCACCTGTCCACTCATCATTTGCTGAAACTTATCATGTAACTCTTTGTTCGTCATGTTCTCCCAGTCAATCGCGTCTGGTTGTGATCCTGCCATGGTTAGCAGCAATAGAAACACACAAGAATACGATCCTACAGACTACTAGAAAATGGCGGTGGTGGAGTGTCACAAATCCGTCAAGCAAATCTCAAATTCTTACCAGTTCTTACCCAGCAGCAGCCGATGATCGGCAACCGTCGTAGTCAAAACTCTCAAAGCTTGGATAGAGCGATTACCAGGGAGAGTCAAACGCACGACGTAGATATATGTGGAGCTAGGAAGGCTTATAATATGGTAGCAAAAAGGGTCAGCAATAATCAATTCAGAGATGCAAAGTTGAATAAACGCTCAACGACGGTACTGTGCTGGTCCTAGGCTAGACCGTGCTAGAGACGCGAGCCTAGAACACTAACAAAAATCATGGCGCTGCACGTAAACAAGGGAAAATCACACTCTAGAAAAAAATTCGTTTTTTTTGGCGCTCCTTTTTTTTTGAAAAATCACTATAATGGAGAGTGTCTCAAAACTCTTCCCTCGTCAAACTGACAGGATGGGCATGGAATTTTTTTGACTTTTTTTCCGAAATTAGGGCAGCGACGATGAAAAAGTGCGCCAAAAAATCACTATGATGGCTCGTGGCTCAAAAGACTCAAAAAAGCCTAAAAATAGGATAGGGAAAAAAAATTTGCCTCTGAAAATTTTGGCCTAAAAACTGCCCGGGGTCTCCAGACTTTTTTTTCGAAACCTACGCAGGCAAGGAAACACGAATCGGAAAGTAGACGGACCTCGAAAACAAATCTAATATGAAAGGAACTCGGATTGGTGGTGGATATATGATGGTAGGATATGGCAGCGGTGGTGGTATATGGATACAGATTGGTGGTGGTATATGGATACGGATTGGTGATGGTATATGGAGACGGATTGGTGATGGTATATGGAGACGGATTGGTGGTGGTAGATGGCAGGGGCGATGATGATGGTGCGGCGGCGGCATGACAACTTATGACCAGAACTCGAAGCTCTAAAAGACTAGACTGTAAGACCAGCAACTAGACCCGACGATGCAACCGCAAATTCAACAAAGCAAAATACTGAAAAGACTATGCAAAGGCTCAGATTGGTTCGGATATGATGAACTAACCCTAAATTTTTTTTGGCTTTTTTTGCGGACTGTAGGTATGAAGAACAGACTCGATCTAAACTATGAAAAACTGTAAAATCTCACCGAGCAACCTAGAATCTGATACCACTTGATAGAGGCAAAGGTGTCCCGATGTTTCGATGAGATGGTGGCTATCGTTTCTGTGGGAGTCGACCTTGACGATCTGACTACGAACGTGCGAGACGTCGCGCCTTAGCAATCGCTAAACCAACTTCCGAGGGGTTATTGACCACGCCAGAGTACGATCAACCTGACCACGAGGGTCTGTTTCCTGCGAGCAAACGAAGAACTAGCAAGAAACTGAGGTTGCAATCTGGATATTGCGAATATAAGATGAAAGCTTTATTGATCAAGGTGGGGTTCTGTGACGTCTTGGTCTGGCCGTTGGACACAAATGAAGTACGCGAAGTTGCAGCTATGGCGAACTTTTAATCTAAACAAAACCCAAAGTCTAAACGATGCCCTAAGGGCTGTATATCTGGAGGAGAGAGGGGGAATTTCGTGGCCCTTGGTGGAGGGGTCCGAAACCAACCCTAACTCTTGTTTCCCCACACATACAAACTCTAAAAACAGCCTATACTTACGTACTTCGAAAATACATGGGCCTGGCCCAATAATAAGGTGACGCATCACCTAGAATAGCCTCTGGACGAAATTTATGAAGTGGCATCTTGTATATTTCGTCCCATGCTTCATGCACTCATTATGGTGGCTTTAGAGTCCTGGAATCATCACTTGTAACTCCGTTTTTCTTCCCCTTGCGCATGCCATCATCTCCATGCTTGAACTGGCTCCAAGGTTCATCTTTCTTGTCCATGCTAGGCCCTTCATTTGTAAGCAAAACAAATGTATCCAATTTAGGCAGCATCATATTCTCATGAACATTAGAATCGTTACCAAGAAACGAAAGTACCTGATAAATCAATTGGCGTGTGCGAGCTCTAGTAATTGGTCCAGTATGTATAGCAGCAGGGGTTGTGGGTGTAACAATGGTATTGATGTCCTCATCATCAAGTAAAACGTCTACGCAACACTACTCTCCTACAACCTTCTCTTGCAAAGATTTGGCCTAAAATATCAAGAACACAAGCATCTCCCCAAAAACCTAGAGACAAGAGAACCAACAAGAAAGAGAGGTATTTGGGGAAAAACCTTGGTCCATGGCAAGAGGAAGTGGTGGGGAAAGATCCCACCGGTCGGAATCCAAAGAGAGCAGCCGGAGATGGAGATCCGGCGAGGGACTCTGGCCCCGTTCTTGAGCGAGAGAGAGAGAGAGAGAGAGAGAGAGAGAGAGAGAGAGAGAGAGAGACGATGTGGGGGAAACAGACGAATGGGTATGGGGAAGTTAGAACCCCCCGTTCCCGTTCTTATCCCCACGCGCCTCCGACAGCGCGGTAGTACCGCATATCATCGCGGTAGTACCGCTTGGGCGGAAGGACCGCACCAAAGCGGTAGTATCGCTCCCCCAGGCGGTAGTACCGCGCTGGGCCAGTAGTACCATACACTCCACGCACGGTAGTACCGTGGCAGGCCGCGGTAGTACCGTGAGCTCAAGAAGAACCAAATTTCCAACACAAGAGAAAGAGTGGTCTTTGCACAGAAACTTCAAACGAACACCACACCACCCAACAAGTTCAAACACGAGGAGAAGAAGGGGCAAAACGATAACAAGAGACGACCACGAGACACAACCTCTCCAATGAGAGGGCGGTGGCCGGAGTGTAACACCCCGTATGTAACCTGCCATATTTGTATTCCAACTCTTGCCATTTGCGGCACTAAGCTATGATATTTCCTCATTGTCGGGTTTTTGTCTCTGTGTTGCTTTTGTCTTTGTCATGCATCTCATATCATGTCATCATGTGCATCGCATTTGCATACGTGTTCGTCTCATGCATCCGAGCATTTTCCCCGTTGTCCGTTTTGCATTCTAGTGCTCCTATGTCCTCCGGTGTCCCCTTTTACCTCTTTTTCGTGTGCGGGTGTTAAACATTTTCGGATTGGACTGTGACTTGCCAAGCGGCCTTGGTTTACTACCGGTAGACCGCATGTCAAGTTTCGTGCCATTTGGACTTCGTTTGATACTCCAACGGTTAACCGAGGGACCGAAAAGGCCTCGTGTGTGTTGCAGGCCAACACCCCTCCAAAGTGGCCCAAAACCCACCTAAACCTCTTCCATCTTCTAGGTCGTTCGATCACGATCGCGTGGCCGCAAACCGTGCTCAATTTGGAGCCTCCTAGCTCCTCCTACCTATAAAAAGGCCACTCCCTCGAAAATTCCGGATCAATACACCCCTAACCCTAGCCCCGCTCCTCTCCGCACGGCCGGACACGTCCGCTGCCGCCGGACGCAATCGCCACGCCAACCACCGGGCGCCACGTGGCACCGCGCGCCCCACATCGCCGCCTCATCCCCGCCGGCCCGCTCGGCCCAGGGCGGGCCCTCCCCGGCCCGGCGCGCCAGCCGCCCACGCCCGCTTCACGCCACCGCCTCCCTGTTCGCCGACCGCCGCGCCCCGCTCGCCAGCTCGCTGCCATCGCCGGCCGCCACCATCCCCATCCCTCGTCGCCCTCCTCGCCGCCCCGCCCGGCGCCGCCGCTGCCATCGCCGCCGTCTGCCGCTCGTGATCCCGCTCCCCGGCCTCCTCCTCGACCTCTGAGCTCCGGCCACCTCGGTCTCCGTGATAGAGGCGGGGTGTCCCGATCTTTCGATGAGATGATAATTATCGATTTGGTGGAGACGACTTTGACGATCCGACTACAAACGTGCAACGACGTTGTGCCTTAGCAATCGCTAAACCAACTCCGAGAGGTTATTGACCACGCCGGAGCACGATCAACCTGACCACGAAGGTCTATTCCTGCAAGCAATCGAAGAACAAGCAAGAATATGATAAAAGCAATCTGAATATCGCGAATATGTATGAAGTATTGATAATGGTGGGGATCCGAAAAGTGGACTTGGTCTGGTCGTTGGACACAAACGAAGCACACACGAAGTTGCGATGGCTAACTTTTAACTAAACAAATCCCCAGGAAAAGCTACTAGATGGATCTACTTATATAGGAGCAAGGGGTGGCGGCCAAGGAGGTGGGAGGACGTCCCAAGGCAGCCTAAAACTAAATCTAGGTCGTACAAGGCCAATGGGCCCAAGTGGAGGTGATGTAACACCTTTGGACTTGTAGTTTGACTCGGATTCTGCTGCAGCATCAGATTGTTTCGTCCACAACTCAACGCTCCGGACGAATTTGAAGGTGATTCCAATTGGGTTGGAAAGTACACGAAATCTAGTTTCCAACAAAAAACGAATCACCCAATTCGGAGTCCGTATGAAAAACTTGTGTGCGTTTTGAGTCAGGTATGTCTGTGCAGTCCGAATCTGAACCCAGAACGTGAGAGACTTGCACTCTATCTTCTCTTGGGCCAAAAATGACGTGAGAGAACTTTTTGGACAGCAAATAAACATCTCTTTCTTCCTTATCTTCATATGTGGATTGTACAAATGTCCCATACACCTGCAATTAGACAAAACACAAAAGTGTATGAAGTATTTTTGTTCTGGATAACATAAATAGATTATTGAATAGTTTGCACTAGAAATCACCTCACGAATATGCATATATGCAATATTTTTGGTCATATCCAAGGTAGTCATGTCCTCATCATCCTCCCCTTCTTGAAAATAAAGCCGTCCTTGGCGTTGCTTAATCTGAAATGTGGCTAACAAAGGAGACAAGGCGTACATGTTGTATATGTATATGTCATCCATTTTTACTTCCCTTGATTTTTGCATATATGACACATGAATAGATGAGTAACTTGCATAGTTCATAAAATCTAAAACCAAAAAATTAGCACAAGAAGTAGAGGGCATGAAAATATTGCAACTCAGTTTGCACATATAAGTGAAGCTCTTATTCATTTCAAAAGATTGACAATGTTCATCATTAAACCATCCCAACATTGGTGAATAAACCTTACTTGCATCAAATTTACATGCTACAACATGCTTAAATAAGCAAACATGCAATAAGTCAATCAACACAGAATCATCACCAAGATTAGAGGTCATATCAAAATGATTAAACATTGGTTCTTTTGCATCAATAGTTAATTCAATGGGTGCACTCAAAATTGTTGGTATTTCAGTTGTTTGATCACATGGCAAAGTCAAATTATCAACGTAGTCCTCTAAAATAGGTGGTGTGATCAAAGTAGTGGGTAGCTCATCAGATGGTGCATTCAAATTGACAAGGCATTCATCATTCTCATGTAGAGATGGAAGATCAGTACCTTTGTCATTACCTCTTATGATCAACTCAGATGATGTAGCCACTCTCGGGGCGATGTGTCACATGGTGGAGGTGATGTATTCCTGACAACAACGGATGTGGTTGTCATAGTATGCCTAGTAGTTGAAGGAACAATCATATCAACTCTTGGAATGTGCACCGTGCGCTTGTTCTCCTCGTGGCCAACACGTCGTTTTATTTCCTGTTCAGCTTTGCAAGCAAGATGAAACAAATGGTCCATAGGATAACACTCTTCATGAATTAGTATCTCTTGAATATCACGGTTTAATCCTCCCCAAAATCTATCCATAAAATCATCTTCACTTTCTTCTAAAGAGGAATGCAACAAGGTAGTTTGTAAATCATCATAATATTTTGTTACAGTTTCACTACCTTGTTTTAAGTGTTGCAACTTCTTAATCATGTCACGAGTATAATAAGAAGGGACGAAAGTATGTCGCATGGCAAGTTTCAAATCATCCCAAGTAGTAGGTATATAATCAGGGTGTAACCGACAATATTCACTCCACCAAACCAAAGCATAACCAATGAAAGAACCAACCACAACCTTAACCTTTTTATGTTCATTGAAATTATGGGAAGCAAATATATTTTTTATGTCAAGCTCCCATTCAATATATAAAGCAGGTTTAAAACGGCCATTAAATGGTGGTATAGATACATTAACCTGATCATGTGCATTTGGATGTTTGTGCACCTCTCGTGACGGTTGTGGTATTTGCAAAGGTGGTGGCACGTCTCCCGCGATTGACAAAGCCCATGAATTGACTCTGGATCCTGTCATGATTAGTAGAACAAGAAACAAAACCCAAAAATAATGTTCCTATAACTACTAGGATGTGGTGGTAAAACGCTCACAGTAAAGCAAATATCAATGTCTTACAAGTTCTTACCATGCAGCAGGCGGTGATCGGCAACCAGCGGTGTCAAGTAACTCCAAATATTGAGTAAAGCGATTGCCAGGGGAGCGTACGTATACACGGTGTAGAAATATGTGGAGCTGGGTTGGCTATATATGGTAGCAAAAGATTAGCAATAATCAATTCAAAGATGCAATGTTGAATAAACGCTCAACGACGGTACTGTGCTGGTCCTAGGCTAGACAGGACTAGAGACGCGAGCCTAGAACACTAATGAGGTCACTGCGTAGCACAACTAGCATCAATGAAGGATACTAAGTAGCTCTTGACAGCAAGATATAAGTGAAGATCACAACGGCAGTGAAGATAATGATGAAAAACAACTGCCAAGCAGGATATACAACAACTCTCTCTCCAACTTTCCTCTTGAAAAGTTTGAGACAATTTTCTGATAAATTCATTCAAAGAATGCTACTAACTCAAGCTTTCCAATGCAAAAAGAATCACTCAATTCCGAGTTGATATGAGGAGTCAAAGAATTTTAAAACTGGCCTGAAAAATTGGAATAAGTTGTGTTCACGAACTTCGGAGGGCAAAAAGACCTATTTAGAAGCCGATTTTGAGGTGTCAAATATTGAACTAGCTTCTGCAACTTTTTAGATGCGGCTCGTCGCTATCTTCAATTTGAGTACTCACGGAGCCAAAACTGACTTCGTATGAGGAAGATACACCTGTTTTACTGAACAGTGCGCAAAACAGATTCCAATCCGAATTCAGGTACGGGATTGATTCTAGATAGATCCAATTTTTTTTTCTTCTCTCTTTTTTTTTCTCACGCCTTTTTTTTCTTTTTCTTCTCTCTCTTTTTCTTTTTTTTCTTTCCTTTTTCTCTCTCTTTTTTCTCTATCTTCTTTTTCTCCCTCTTTCCAAGACAAACTAGATAAGATGCAGATTCGATCAGGCGAAGATGTGAGTGACCTCAACTATGATTATGACAATAAACAGTGCGTAACACATGGTGGAAATTGGTGGATGGGATGGTGGACAGCGGATGGGATAATGATGCAGCGGCTGCGTGACTAATGTGAACAGAACTCGAAACTCTAAAGGAACTAGACACTAAGACCAGCAACTCGACACGACGATGCAACCGATAATTCAACTATGCAAGCAATGAAAAGAAAATTGCAAAGGCTCAGACTGGCTTGGACCAAGGATGAATAGATCTAACTCTTTTTTGTGGATTTTTCTTGGACAATAGGTAAGAAAATAAATCTAATCTAGGAAAACTGGAAATTCTCACCGAGCAACCTAAAAACTGATACCACTTGATAGAGGCGGGGTGTCCCGATCTTTCGATGAGATGATAATTATCGATTTGGTGGAGACGACTTTGACGATCCGACTACAAACGTGCAACGACGTTGTGCCTTAGCAATCGCTAAACCAACTCCGAGAGGTTATTGACCACGCCGGAGCACGATCAACCTGACCACGAAGGTCTATTCCTGCAAGCAATCGAAGAACAAGCAAGAATATGATAAAAGCAATCTGAATATCGCGAATATGTATGAAGTATTGATAATGGTGGGGATCCGAAAAGTGGACTTGGTCTGGTCGTTGGACACAAACGAAGCACACACGAAGTTGCGATGGCTAACTTTTAACTAAACAAATCCCCAGGAAAAGCTACTAGATGGATCTACTTATATAGGAGCAAGGGGTGGCGGCCAAGGAGGTGGGAGGACGTCCCAAGGCAGCCTAAAACTAAATCTAGGTCGTACAAGGCCAATGGGCCCAAGTGGAGGTGATGTAACACCTTTGGACTTGTAGTTTGACTCGGATTCTGCTGCAGCATCAGATTGTTTCGTCCACAACTCAACGCTCCGGACGAATTTGAAGGTGATTCCAATTGGGTTGGAAAGTACACGAAATCTAGTTTCCAACAAAAAACGAATCACCCAATTCGGAGTCCGTATGAAAAACTTGTGTGCGTTTTGAGTCAGGTATGTCTGTGCAGTCCGAATCTGAATCCAGAACGTGAGAGACTTGGACTCTATCTTCCCTTGGGCCAAAAATGACGTGAGAGAACTTTTTGGACAGCAAATAAACATCTCTTTCTTCCTTATCTTCATATGTGGATTGTACAAATGTCCCATACACCTGCAATTAGACAAAACACAAAAGTGTATGAAGTATTTTTGTTCTGGATAACATAAATAGATTATTGAATAGTTTGCACTAGAAGTCACCTGACAAATATGCATAATGCAATATTTTTGGTCATATCCAAGGTAGTCATGTCCTCATCACTCCGGCCGTCTATAGTGATTCCGGCCATCCTCGGATTGCGTGCCCGATCTGGATCTGGATCTGAGAGGGTTGACTTTTGCCCCAACCCTAGCATTTTTATGCATTTTCATCATGCTATATCTCTGCATTCGTGGCTCCGTTTTGGGCGTGTAGCATATCAAATTGTTCGTCTCGACGAGTACTTCATTTCATCTCATTGCATCATGTTCATTTGAGGTCATCTTGATGCCCGAAATGCTGTTGCAAGAGTGCTAGTTTATATTAGTTTCATATCTTTATCAGGTTTTGGACATTTGTCATTTTTGCCATGATTGTTGTGTGTCTCCTATGAACTTGAGCCCTACATGTGTTTTGAAGTATGCCATGCCATCTTTACAAGGATGTATGCCATATATTTTTGTGATCTCTGTGGTGACTAGCACAAGCATGCAAAGTAGCTCTCGTAATGTTGCTGATTTCAGGGACTTAGAAATCTTCTAAGTCATTTTCCTGATTATATTTTTATGCCATGTATTCATGTTGCTACGGAGTGATCCATGCCTCTTTTGAGCATGATCAGTAGTTTTGTAGATATTGTTGTGCTCTATCCATCCATGTATTTGTTTCCAATTATGGAGCACCCTAGCTTGACTCAATCGAGCTCTACTTTTGCTATAAAATGTTCCTGGCAGAATGTTTACATGTTAAGCATTTTTGCCGAGGTTGTTGTAGTTGATCCATGCATGCTATAATGTTGTGCTTGCCATGTTTAGCTTCTATGCCATGTCTACTTGCTGGGTGTATGCTTAGTTTGTCATGCAATGCCTTGTGGTGAGTGCATCGAGCTCGTAAACATGCCTACTTAATATCTGTTTTGCCATGTTCCAGTTTTCTACTAAGTCTAAATTCTGTTAATGATATTTGCTATGTTCACATGGTTGCCATTGTATTTTTTGATCCCTTTTGGCTTATGGTCAGTAAGGGACTTTTGTTGTATGCTTTGAGTAGCTTCATGCCATGCCTTGCTTTGCCTTGATATGTTCCTGTAGCATGTTGTTATCTTGCTCTAAACATTGCTTCCTGATGTTAAATTCCTGACATGTTGTTTTCACTAAGTCTGTAACCTGTTATCTTTTGCACTTTTGCCATGCTTGTTTGAACCTGCTACTGAGTGAATTAGCCGTAGCTCAGTGTTCATCTTTTGTCAAGCATCTTGAGTGTATCCCTTCCATGTATTTTGTTGTTATGTTAGGGTGCAGTAGCTTGTTGTATTGAGGCATTTAAATGGCCTCATGCTATTAATCGCAGATCGGTGCCATATTTGTTTTGCTTGTCATTTGCAAACCGTGCATCCGATTCCGGTGATCTTTATATCGATTTCGACCGAAATCAACTCATCTTTCCAGTGGCACTCTTGGTTTTCCAAGTTGAGGCCAGGTTCAATCATTCCTTTCCGAAGCATGAATATGCATTGCATATCACATCCTGCATATCATGACATGTTTTGCATCATGTTGTTTGTGCATTGCACGTGGTTAATTGTGTCTCCCTTTGCTTGTGTTCTCGCTTTGGGTAGAGTCGGGAGATGAGTACGTGATCGAGGAACCAGTTGAGTACGCTTACGAGGATCAAGCTAACGTCTACTCGGAGAGCTTTGCAGGCAAGATGACCATACCCTCGAAATCACTTCTATCTTTGCTTGCTAGATGCTCGCTCTATTGCTATGCCTATGCTATGATACCTACCACTTGCTTATCATGCCTCCCATATTGCCATGTCAAACCTCTAACCCACCTTGTCCTAGCAAACCGTTGTTTGGCTATGTTACCGCTTTGCTTAGCCCCTCCTATAGCGTTGCTAGTTGCAGGTGAAGATTGGAGTTTGTTCCTTGTTGGAACATGTTTATTGTTGGGATATCATTATTATATCTTGTCTAATTTAATGCATCTATATACTTGGTAAAGGGTGGAAGGCTCAGCCTTATGCCTGGTGTTTTGTTCCACTCTTGCCGCCCTAGTTTCCGTCATACCGGTGTTACGTTCCTTGATTTTGCGTTCCTTACACGGTTGGGTTATAATGGGAACCCCTTGACAGTTCGCCTTGAATAAAACTCCTCCAGCAATGCCCAACATTGGTGTTACCATTTGCCACCTAGCCTCTTTTTCCCTTGGGTTTCCGGAGCCCGAGGGTCATCTTTATTTAAACCCCATTGGGCCAGTGCTCCTCTGAGTGTTGGTTCGAACCGAGTAGACTGCGGGGCCACCTCGGGGCAACTTGAGGGTTGGTTTTACTCTTAGGATGTCTCATCTGAGTGTGCCCTGAGAACGAGATATGTGCAGCTCCTATCGGGATTTGTCGATACATTCGGGCGGCTTTGCTGGTTTAGTTTTACCATTGTCGAGATGTCTTGTAACCGGGATTCTGAGTCTGATCAGATTGTCTTGGGAGAAGGAATATCCTTCGTTGACCGTGAGAGCTTGTGATGGGCTAAGTTGGGACTCCCCTGCAGGGATTTGAACTTTCGAAAGCCATGCCCACGGTTATGGGCAGATGGGAATTTGTTAATGTCCGGTTGTAGATAACCTGAAACTTAACTTAATTAAAATGAATCAACTGAGTGTGTGGCCATGATGGTCTCTTTTCGGTGAAGTCCGGGAAGAGAACACGGTCTTGTGTTTATGCTTGAACTTAGGTTGTTCTAGGATCACTTCTTGATCATAGTTTCTCAACCGTGCCTTGCCTTTCTCTTCTCACTCTCATTTGCGTATGTTAGCCATCATATATGCTAGTGCTTGCTGTAGCTCCACCTCATACCTTTTACCCTTCCTATAAGCTTAAATAGACTTGATCGCGAGGGCGTGAGATTGCTGAGTCCCCCGTGACTCACATATTACTTCCAAAACCAGATGCAGGGACCGATGATACCGCTCCAGGAAATTTGACTGAGCTCAAGTGGGAGTTCGATGAGGACTCAGGACGATACTATGTTTCCTTTCCAGAAGATCAGTAGTGGAGCCCAGTTGGGGCGATCCGGGACTTTGTTGCATTTTGGGGTTGTTCTTTATTTTGGTTCCGTAGTCGGACCTTGATTGTATCTGGATGAATGTAATGATATTTATGCTATTGTCTGACGTGGCGAGTGTAAGCCAACTATGTACCTCATTTCCTTATTCATTACATGGGTTGTGTGAAGATTACCCCACTTGCGACATTGCTTACAATGCGGTTATGCCTCTAAGTCGTGCTTCGACATGTGGGAGATATAGCCGCATCGTGGGCGTTATATGGAGCCACCTATGTTTGAGTCAATTGGTATGGCACCGCGAAGAATTATCCTTGGGCCCATGACCAAAACTCGTCTTTGAAGCACAAGCACCATCAAAAATGGCTAATGTGAAAGATTTGATCAATTTATGCATAATGGGGGGAGGGAGAGTTCATTAAGAGAACAACACTCCCCCTATGTCCATGCCTACATCTAAACAAGACAACAAGTTGAGTATGGTGGGGTGTGCAAGGGTTCAAGCAACATTGCTCGAATCAATGATATTTAGCTCATGCCTTAACTCGCGAAATCTTGCTTCATCCAACGGCTTCATGAAAATATCTGCAAGGTTATCATGAGTGTTGACGTAGTTGAGCTCGATCTCCCCTCGCCTAATGTGATCCCGAATGAAGTGATACCGAATCTCAATATGCTTCGTCTTGAAGTGTTGCACCGGGTTGAGGGAAATCTTGATGGCACTTTCATTTTCACACCAAAGAGGCACTTTGTCACAAATGACATCGTAATCCTTTAAAGTTTGCCTCATCCATAAGAGTTATGCACAACAACTACCGGCCGCTACATACTCCGCTTCAGTGGACGAGAGAGACACACAACTTTGCTTTTTGGAAGACCAACTTACCAAAGAGCAACCAAGGAATTGGCACCCTCCAGAAGTGGACTTCCTATCCACTTTGTCTCCCGCCCAATCTGAGTCTGAGTAACCTACAAGCTTGAAGTTTTCTCCTCTTGGGTACCATAAGCCAAAGTTTGTGGTATGAGCCAAATATCGAAAGATTCGCTTGACCGCCACAAAGTGGCTTTCCTTAGGTGCGGCTTGAAACCGTGCACAAATTCCCACACTCAACATGATATCCGGTCTAGATGCACAAAGGTAAAGCAAGGAGCCAATCATGGAGCGATATACCTTTTGATCCACCGCTTTACCATTGGGATCTATGTCAAGTTGGTGCTTGGTGGGCATTGCAGTGGAAGCCGGCTTGACATCACTTAGCTTGAATCTCTTGAGCATGTATTGAGTGTATTTGGCTTGGTTGATAAAGATTCCTTCTCTTCTTTGCTTCACTTCGAACCCTAGAAAGAACTTCAACTCTCCCGTGGAAGACATCTCGAACTTTTAGGTCATGAGAGCGGCAAATTCCTCATTGAAAGCTTTGTTAGGGGAACCAAAGATAATATCATCAACATATAATTGGCACACAAACAACTCCCCTTTGACCTTTTTAGTAAAAAGAGTGGGGTCGATTAGCCCAACTTCAAAACCACGGTCTTGTAATAACTCGGTAAGGTGGTCATACCACGCATGTGGGGCTTGTTTAAGGCCATAGAGTGCCTTATCGAGTTGATACACATGATCGGTAAAGTAGTGATGCTCGAACCCGGGGGGTTGCTTGACATAAACCAATTCATTAATAGGACCATTAAGAAAAGCACTCTTCACATCCATTTGTTGTAATTTAAAGTTACGATGAGAAGCATATGCAATCAACATGCGAATGGATTCAAGACGAGCAACGGGAGCAAAGGTTTCACCGTAGTCGATACCCTCGACTTGGGAGTAGCCTTGTGCTACCAAGCGAGCCTTGTTGCGAATGATAATCCCACGAGCATCTTGCTTGTTCTTAAACCACTTGGTTCCAATGACATTGTGGTTCGCCGTCGGCCTTGGCACCAATCTCCACACGTTGTTGCGCTCGAAGTTGTTGAGTTCTTCGTGCATGGCATTGAGCCAATCCGGATCCTCGAGCGCCTCATAGACCTTTTGGGGCTCAACACAAGAGACAAATGCATGATGTTCACAATAGTTTGCTAATTGTCTACGAGTACTTACCCCCTTTCTTAAGCTTCCAAGCACATTTGTCATGAGATGATCCTTGGTGGAGAGCTTGGAAGCAACCTTGGCGACACGACGCCCCAATTCCTCCTCGGTGGTGAGTTGAGGAGCGGTCACTTAATCATCTTGAGCGACGTCTTGAGCTTGTTCTTGATCTTGAACTTGCTCAGAGGAGAGAACTTGACCTTGGGCATCACTTGGTGTGTCAACACCGTCTTGAGCATAATCTTGACCTTGGTCTTGTTCTTGAGGATGAGGGCCTTCACGTTGTTCTTCGGAAGCGTGTGGGCCTTGGGTTGGTGATGGCTCCACTTGAGTGGAGCATTGTCCTTCTCCTTCGTCCACAAGGGGTTCCTCAATGGGTAGGATGAAACCAACATCCATTCTTCTTATGGCTTGAGGAGGAATTTCATCACCTACATCCCAAGTGCCACTTTGCTCCACTTGGGAGCCGTTATTCTCATCAAACTCCACGTTACACGTCTCCTCAATAAGTCCCGTGGATTTATTGAGGACACGGTAAGCATGAGAGTTTGTGGCATAACCAACAAATATGCCCTCATAAGCTCTAGCCTCAAATTTAGACAACCGAACACCTTTCTTGAGAATGAAACACTTACACCCGAACACCCGAAAGTACTTAAGGTTGGGCTTGTTACCGGTGAGTATCTCATATGGAGTCTTGTTCAATCCCTTGCGGAGGTAGAGCCGATTGGATGCATGACACGCGGTGTTGATGGCTTCGGCCCAAAAGTTGTATGGAGACTTGAACTCCGCCATCATGGTCCTTGCCGCATCCATCAACGTTCGGTTCTTCCTCTCCGCAACACCATTTTGTTGAGGGGTGTAAGGTGCGGAATATTGATGCTTGATCCCCTCATCACTAAGAAACTCATCCAAGGTGTAGTTCTTGAACTCGGTGCCGTTGTCACTTCTTATTGTCAAGATCTTTGCATTGTGTTGACGTTGTGCTTCATTTGCAAAGTCAATGACGGTTTGTTGGGTCTCGCTCTTCCTCTTGAAGAAATACACCCAAGTATATCTTGAGTAGTCATCCACAATCACCAAGCAATACTTCCTACCCCCAAGACTATCAAAGGATGGAGGCCCAAAGAGATCCAAGTGAAGGAGCTCCATAGGCCTCTTTGAGTAAATGATAGTCGTGGGAGGGTGAGCCTTCTCATGTAGCTTTCCTTCGATACAAGCACTGCAAGCACCATCTTTAGCAAAACTAACATTTGTTAATCCACGGACATGGTCCCCCTTGAGAAGACTTTGCAAAGATCTCATATTTACATGGGCTAAACGGCGATGCCAAAGCCATCCCACATCAACTTTAGCCATTAGGCATGTCACGGTCTTAGTGGGTCGCTCCGAAAAGTTAATCACATATAGACCGTTCTCGACATGCCCAACAAAGGCTACTTTAAGAGTCTTGCTCCACAAGAGGGCCACGGAATCAATATCAAAGAAAGTGGCAAAGCCCATGAGTGCTAGTTGACGAACGAAAAGTAAATTGTATGCAAGTGACTCAACAAGCATGACCTTCTCAATCGTGAGATCATGAGAGATGACTACCTTGCCAAGTCCCAATACCTTAGAAGATGAGGCTTCACCCCACTCGACATTGGTGGGCATAGATGGAATCTTGTGCACATCCACCACCAAGTCCTTGCTTCTGGTCATATGATTTATAGCTCCGCTATCGAGCAACCATGATCACCCACCGGAAGCAAACACCTACAAGAGATCAATGCTTGGTTTTAGGTACCCATTTTGTAATGGGTCCTTTGATGTTAGTAACAAGGGTCTTTGGAACCCAAATAGACCATTCAATGTACTCATGAGGAGAACCAACAAATCTGGCATAGACATGCCCATCACTAGCACGACATAACACATAAGAAGGATTAAAGTTGCCGGCTTTGATGGGAGGGGTGGCATTGCCCTTTTTGACACCGCCACCCTTCGTATTGTTCTCCTTCTCCTTGGAAGCACTCTCTCCCTCCTTCACAAAGGTTTGCATGAGAGGAGGAGGTCGTTTGGCCTTGTCATTCTTCTTCTTGTTCTTGGACTTGGGCACGTACCCAATCCCTTCCTTGGCCACAACTCCCTTTTGGTTGGTCAAGAGGTCGTTGAGGTTCTTCTCTCCTTGTATGCAAGACGCAAGACCTTTCTCAAGTTGCACCTTTAGCTTAGCGTTCTCCTCAACAAGATGCACATGCTCACAACACGGGTTAGTAGCATTTGCATTATCAATTAACATCATACGAGGAAAAGTGGCCTTTTCCTTGGTTAGCTTTACTTGAAGTTGATCATGAGACTCTTAGAGACTAGCATGAGCACCCTTCAAGACTTTGTGAGCCTTGTCAAGTAGATCAAACTCCTCTTTGAGTCTAGTAAGATCAACCTCAAGTTCGGCCTTCTCGGAGTTTAGCACACTAGACACAATGGGAACATGATCAAAATCTTTCTTTAACTTAGCATGATCAACATTGTGTGACTCCTCAAGAGCCAAACAAAGACCACACTCTTCCTCAAGAGCATTGGAAAGATCCGAGATCTCATCGGCATAGTCACGACTATGCCCCTCCATCTTGGAGATATCATCTTCATGAGACTCGATCATGTCATTGGCTTCACCGAGTTGTTCCAAGAGAGCAATAAAATGCTTCTTGGATTTACCCTTGAGTTTACTCATAAAGGACTCAAGCTCATTTTCCTCTACATTAGATCCCCCACATTCATCAATGCAATCCGTCAAGGAAGGATTATTAATGATGGTAGTTTTGATGTTGGGAGTTACCTTGTTGGTGGCTTTAGCCATGAGACACTTGGTGGTGATGTTCTCGTTGGGTGAGTCGAAGAGAGATACTCGTGGAGTTTTTGCAATGGCAACGGATGCCATGGCCACCGACTCACCATCTTCATCATCATCATCATCCTCATGGTACTCTTCTTGAACCACCAACGCCTTGTGAGGGATTTTCTTGGTGAAGTTGTTCTTGTTGGGGAAAGACTTGGCTTTGTCCTTTCGAATGAGCTTGCCACCATTGTCTTCCCTCTTCTCATACGGGCACTATGCAATGAAGTGACTCACATTGCCACAATTGTAGCAAGTCCTTACACGTTGCTTGCTCTTCGTGCCACTTGAGGTATTCTTGTTGAAGTTTGGCCTTGAGTTTTTCTTACTCGAAAATTGCCTTGAAGCAAGTGCCATGTGTTCATGATAGGCATACTTTGTATCTTCGGGGTTGCTTTCCCCTTCTTCCTCTTCTTCTTCCTCTTCACCGCAAACCTTGGCCTTTAATGCAAGGTTGGGCTTCTTTGCCCTTTGAGAGCGAAGCACCGCATTGTCGGCGGTCTTGTCCAAGATGTTCATAGCCACAAATTCATCCAACACTTCACTTGAGGTCAAAGTGTGGAAGTCCGGCCTTTGACGAATGACGGAGGACATGGCCTTGTGGCAAGGCATCATTGCCTTGAGGAATTTGCGCTTGATCCAACTGACATCCGTGTCCTTGCTCTTGTGATCTCGGAGTGAGACCGCGAGTTTAGTTACTCTCTAATAAAGCTCACGAGGTTCTTCATCTTCTTTCATTGCAAACTCACCGGCTTCATCTTGCACCACTTCATAGTTGGAGCGTTGAATGCTTGTGCTTCCCCGGTAGAGCGAGACAACACAAAGCCATGCATCTTTGGCCAAGGTGAAGGGCCGAAGATGAGGTAGATCTTCGGGTGGAATTGCATCTTGAATGATGAAGAGAGCATTCTCATTGAATTGATTATCCACGGCTTCTCGAGGAGTGAAGTTGCTTGGATCATGCGGATGGAAACCTTCTTCAATGATTCTCCAAAGATTAGTGTTCACATGATTTAAATGATGCTTAAAGCGGTAAACCCAATAATCAAAGTCCTCATTTTTCACAATCTTAGGGGGAGGACCGGCATGATTCAAATGAGTGGAAGGAACCGGTCCACCATAAACAAGTGGTGGTTCCACATGCGCAAAGATGCCGGTGCCATTTTTACCACTAGAAGAAGGAGCCTTTTCACTACTAGCTTCCCCCTTGTCAGAGATAGCATCTGTCACCTTGTCGGTGGGATCACCCACTTTCAACGGTGCGGTGGATAGTTTAAGCCCTTCAAGGAATTTAGTAAACATGCTTTCAACCTCGGTCGTCATGGAGGTTTTCAATGTCTCCAAGGCCACATTGAACTCCTCACGAGAGAGCGAGGTTCCCGCATCGCCCATAGACGAGATCGGATTCACACCGGAGTGTTCCTCCACACCGTCTACGGTATCAACCATACTCTTCGGATGGTAAAGTCCTTAATAAAGAGATGAGGCTCTGATACCAATTGAAAGGATCGATATGGTTGACTAGAGGGGGGGGGGGTGAATAGGCAACTAACAATTTTTAGCTTTTCTTTAACAATTTAAACTTTGCATCAAAGTAGGTTGTCCAGATATGCAACTAGGTAAGCAACCTATATGATGCAACAAAGATAGGAACACAAGCAAGCAAGAGATATATCACTAATAAGCTTGCACAAGTAAAGGCACGAGATAACCAAGAGTGGAGCCGGTGGAGACGAGATAACTAAGAATCTGAGATTTGCTTGACGGATTTGTGACACCACCACCACCTCTTGTTAGTAGTCTGTAGGATCAAATTCTTGTGTGTTTCTATTGTTGCTAACCATGGTAGGGTCACAAGTCGATGAGACTGACTGGGAGAACATGACAAATAAGGAGTTGCATGATAAATTTCAGCAAATGATGAGTGGACAGGTGCAAGATGTACTAAATAGATTTGAAGAGGCCATGGAGAAGATAGATGGCATGGAGAAGACGTTCGAAACAAAGCT
Source organism: Triticum dicoccoides (assembly GCF_002162155.2). NCBI lineage: Eukaryota > Viridiplantae > Streptophyta > Magnoliopsida > Poales > Poaceae > Triticum > Triticum dicoccoides. The sequence continues at coordinate 373,046,759 of NC_041382.1, forward strand.
CGATAACAGGTTTAATGAATTTCTCGCGCGTCTTCCACCACCACCACCGGCTGCACCTAACGCACCTCTACAATAACAACAACAACGACTACCTCCACATCACGAAACAGCCCTCCGCCGAGCGAGTCGTCTCCCTCTTGCACCTGGCCAAACTGTTGGTGCTGCTGTTGATACTTCTGTGGATCCTGCTGCTGATGCGGAGGAGGATGATTTTGTGGGAGATTACGAGGATGAGGTTGATCAAAATCAGAACTACGTGCCTCCACCAGCACAGCAACCACCAGGTCGTCCACATGCAAATAATGGCAATGGTAGGGCTCACCCTCAGGTACGAGATCATGACCATCTCAGTAAACTAAAATTTAATATTCCACCATTTGAGGGTAGATATGTTCCTGATATATATCTTACTTGGGAGTTAGAAACTGAACCATGATTTACATGTTTACAATATCCCGAGGAGAGACGTGTTCCTGCTGCTGTTTGTGCTTTCACTAGTTTTGCATGTGTTTGGTGGTCTGAGCATTGTAGATTATATCCTATTCCAGCTACTTGGGCTGCTTTAAAAACTGCTATGCATACTCGTTGGGTTCCACCATACTATCAACATGAATTACTTCAAAAATTGCAGCATTTAAGACAAGGAAAAAAATTCTGTAGAAGAATATTATCAGGAATTACAAACTGGCATGATTAGATGTGGTATTGTTGAGGAGAATGAAGCTATGCTTGCACGTTTTATGGGTGGATTAAATAGAGAGATTCAGACGATTCTAGAGTATAAGGAGTATACTAATATCACTCGTTTATTCCATCTTGCTTGTAAAGCTGAACGTGAAGTGCAGGATCGACAGGCTTTGGCGCGAACTAACTTTTCTGCAGGTCGATCTTCATCATGGATACCACGTGCATCCTCTACTTCCACTACACCAGCACCTCCATCAGGTGCCACCTCCAGCCGTGATACAAGAAAGCAGGCACAACCACCACTATCTGCCAAGAGCACACCTCCCGGGCCTGCGCAGAGTTCTTCTTCTTCCATGGCATCATCAGGGCACACAAGTGATATTCTTTGTCATCGTTGTAAGGGAAGAGGACATTTTGTGAGAGAATGCAAATCTCTTTTGCACCGACCGAGTATCTTTTCTTGGCTATGTTGTTACTCCACAGGGAATTGAAGTTGATAAAGCCAAGATTGAAGCTATTGAGAGTTGGCCACAACCCAAAATGATCAGACAAGTGAGGAGTTTCCTTGGCCTCGCTGGTTTCTATAGGCGTTTTGTGAGATTTCAGCACCATTGTTGCACTTCTCAACGAGCTTACAAAGAAGGATGTGCCTTTTGTTTGGGGTACCGCACAGGAAGAAGCCTTCACGGTATTGAAAGATAAGTTGACACATGCTCCTTTACTCCAACTTCCTGATTTAATAAGACTTTTGAGCTTGAATGTGATGCTAGTGGAATTGGATTAGGAGGTGTGTTATTACAAGATGGCAAACCTGTTGCATACTTTTCTGAAAAATTGAGTGGGCCTAGTATGAACTATTCTACTTATGACAAAGAATTATATGCTCTTGTTTGGACCTTAGAAACATGGCAACATTATTTATGGCCCAAGGAATTTGTTATACATTCTGATCATGAATCTTTGAAACACATTAAAAGTCAAGCAAAACTGAACCGTAGACATGCTAAATGGGTTGAATTCATTGAGACTTTTCCTTATGTCATTAAACACAAGAAGGGTAAAGAAAATGTTATTGCCGATGCATTGTCTCGTCGTTATACTATGCTCTCACAACTTGACTTTAAAATATTTGGTTTGGAGACCATCAAAGATCAATATGTGCATGATGATGAATTTAAATATGTATCGCATAATTGTAAGGAAGGGAGAACTTGGAACAAGTTCATTCTTAATGATGGATTTGTGTTTCATGCTAACAAGCTATGCATTCCAGCTAGCTCCGTTCGTCTTTTGTTGTTACAGGAGGCGCATGGAGGAGGATTAATGGGACACTTTGGCGTCAAGAAGACGGAGGATATACTTGCTACACATTTCTTTTGGCCAAAGATGAGACGGGTTGTTGAGCGTTTTGTTGCTCGCTGCACTACATGTCAAAAAGCTAAGTCACGACTCAATCCTCATGGTTTATATATGCCTTTGCCTGTACCTAGTGTTCCTTGGGAGGATATATCTATGGACTTTGTTTTAGGTTTACCTCGAACAAAGAAGGGGAGGGATAGCATATTTGTTGTCATGGATAGGTTCTCGAAAATGGCACACTTTATACCATGTCATAAAAGCGATGATGATGTTAATGTTGCTGATTTGTTCTTTCGTGAAATTATTTGCTTGCATGGTGTGCCAAATACTATTGTTTCAGACCGTGATACTAAATTTCTTAGCCACTTTTGAAGATGTTTATGGGCTAAGTTGGGGACTAAGCTGCTTTTCAGTACTACTTGTCACCCCCAAACTGATGGACAAACTGAAGTAGTCAATAGAACATTGTCTACTATGCTTAGGGCTGTTTTGAAGAATAACAAGAAAATGTGGGAAGAATGCTTGCCTCATATTGAATTTGCTTATAATCGTTCATTGCATTCTACTACTAAGATGTGCCCTTTTGAAATTTGTATGGTTTCCTACCTCGTGCACCTATTGATTTGTTGCCTCTTCCATCTTCGGAGAAGGTTAATTTTGATGCTAAAGAACATGCTGAATTGATTTTAAAAATGCATGAGTTAACTAAGGAAAACATTGAGTGTATGAATGCTAAATATAAACTTGCTGGAGATAAGGGTAGAAAACATGTTGTGTTTGCACCTGGAGATCTTGTTTCGTTACATTTGCGTAAGGATAGGTTTCCTAATTTGCGCAAATCAAAGCTAATGCCACGTGCTGATGGTCCTTTTAAGGTGTTAGAGAAACTAAATGATAATGCATATAAACTTGAGCTGCCTGGAGATTTTGGGGTTAGTCCCACTTTTAACATTGCAGATTTGAAGCCTTATTTGGGCGAGGACGATGAACTTTCGTCGAGGACGACTTCATTTCAAGAAGGGGAGGATGATGAGTACATCAATACCATTGTTACACCCACAGCCCCTGATGCTATACATACTCGACCAATTACTAGAGCTCGCGCGCGCCAATTGGATTATTAGGTACTTTCGTTTCTTGGTAACGATTCTAATGTTCATGAGAATATGATGCTGCCTAAATTGGATACATTTGTCTTGCTTACAAATGAAAGGCCTAGCTTGGACAAGAAAGATGAACCTTGGAACAAGTTCAAGCGTGGAGATGATGGCACGCGCAAGGGGATACAGAACGGAGTTACAAGTGATGACTTCGGGACTTTGAAGCCACCATAAGGAGTGCATGAAGCCTTGGACAAAATATACAAGATGCCACTTCATAAATTTCGTCCAGAGGCTATTTTAGGTGCTGCGTCACCTTATTATTGGGCCAGGCCCATCTATTTTTGAAATACTTAAGTATAGGCTGTTTTTAGAGTCCGTATGTGTGGGGAAACAAGAGTTAGGGTTGGTTTCGGACCCCTCCTCCAAGTGCCACAAAATTCCCCCCTTTTCCTCCATATATACAGCCCTTAGGGAGTCGTTTATACTTTGGGGTTTTGTTTAGACTAAAAGTTCGCCATAGCTGCAACTTCGCGTCCTTCGTTTGTGTCCAACGACCAGACCAAGACGTTAGAGAACCCCACCTTCATTAATAAAGCTTTCCTCTTTTATTGGCAATATCTAGATTGCAATCTTAGTTTCTTGCTTGTTCTTCATTTGCTCGCAGGAAATAGACCCTCGTGGTCAGGTTGATCGTGCTCCAGTGTGGTCAATAACCCTCAGAAGTTGGTTTAGCGATTGCTAAGGTGCGACGTCTTCGCACATTCGTAGTCGGATCATCAAAGTCGACTCCCACAGAAAATGATATCTATCTCATCAAAACATTGGGACACCTTTGCCTCTGTCAATTGTTGTTAAGGTTTGTGATTCCCAAAGCATGCATGTATTGTCTCCCTTTATGCTAAGAAGTTGGAGCACGATTTATTATTGAGTGTCTTCATTTGTGTGAAGGTCGGGGGAACGCGATGGTTAACTCCTACCAACCTCCCCCCTATGGGCATGTGTAGTAGTTCTTTGCTTCGAGGGCTAGTAGACTTTCGCAATAAGTATATGAGTTCTTTAGGACTAATGTGTGTCCATGGATTATACGTACTCTCATCTTTACGCAATTTGCTAGCCTCTTTGGTACCGTGCAATGCCCTCTCTCACCTCAAGATGTGGTCAAACTTCGCCGATGCATCCAAACCCCGTGATATGATACGCTCTATCACACATAAGCCTCCTTATATCTTCCTCAAAACAGCCACCATACCTACCGATTATTGCATTTCCATAGCCATTCCGAGATATAGTGCCATGCAACTTCCACTGTTCCATTTATTATGACACACGTCATCATTGTCATATTGCTTTGCATTATCATATAGCTCACATAGTATTTGTGGCTTACCCACCGTTCATCATTTTTTATACATGTTATGCTAGATAATTGCACATCCTGGTACACTACCACATGCATTCATAAAGAATCATATTTTGTTCTAGTATCAAGTTGTAATTTTGAGTTGTAAGTAAATAGTAGTGTGATGATCATCGTTATTCCTTATTAGAGCATTGTCCCAGTGAGGAAATAAAAAACGAGGCCAAAAGGAGCCACCAAAAAAATGAGAGTGAAAGAGAGAAGGGGCAATTTTACTATCTTTTTTCCACACTTGTGCTTCAAAGTAGCACCATCTTTTTCATATAGAGAGTCTCCTATGTAGTCACTTTCATATACTAGTGGGAATTTTTTCATTATAGAACATGGCTTGTATATTCTGATGATTGGCTTCCTCAAATGCCCGAGGTCTTCTAGATGAAGCAAGTTGGATGCACACCCACTTAGTTTTCAATTTGAGCTTTCATACACTTATAGCTCTTGGTGCATCTATTGCAGGACAATCCCCACTCCTTGCATTGATATCAGTTGATGGGTATCTCCATAGCCCGTCTATTAGCCGGCTTGGTGTGAGACTTTCTTCCTTTTTACCATCTCCATATTAATCTCTACCACAGTATACTATTCCACCCATAGTGTTATACCATGGCTTGCACCCATGTATTACGTGGGGATTGAAAAAGCTGAAGCACGTTAAAAATTATGAACCAATTGCTTTGCTGACACCGGGGTAGTGCATGATTTATATTTTGTGTTAAGAAGATGGAGCATGACAAGGCTATATGATTTTGTAGGGATAGCGTCCTTTAGCATTTTTATTTTGAAAGACATGATTGTTTGTTGGTATGCCAGAGTATTGATATCTTTATGTCAAAGTATAGACTATTGCTTTGAATCATTCATATCTAAATATTCATACCATAAAACAAAGATTACATGATAGACATGTTAGATAGCTTCCACATAAAAATTGTGTTTTTATCATTTACCTACTCAAGGACGAGCAGGAATTAAGCTTGGGGATGCTTGAAACGTCTCCAATGTATCTATAATATTTTATTGTTCCATGCTATTATAGTATCAATCTAGGATGTTTTATACGAAATTATATGCAATTACATATCATTTTTTGGGACTAACCTATTAAGCTAGTGCCAAGTGCCAGTTGTTGTTATTTGCCTATTTTTGGTTTTCTAGGAAATAAGTACGAAACAAAGTTCAAACGCTATAAAAGTTTTTACAGTTTTTTAGACAAGAGAGACCCTAAAAGCTTTGGGAGGAGACGAGAAGGCAAACGAGGAGACAACAAGGAAACCAGGCGCGCCCAGGGGGTAGGCGCGCCCTGATGCCTTGTGGGCCCCTCGTGGCTCTATCCGACCTAATTCTACCTCTATAAATTCTCTAAAATCAGGAAACCAACAGAGATCCACCCAAAATAATTTTTCCGCCACCGCAAGTTTCTGTTCTTCCACGATCACATCTAGTGGCCTTTTTCAATACTCTGCTCGAGGGGGGAATCGATCATGGAGGGCTTCTACATAAACCTTGTTGCCCTTCCGATGATGTGTGAGTAGTTTACCACAGACCTACGGGTCCATATCTAGTAGCTAGATGGCTTTTGTTGTCTATTTGATCTTCAATACAATGTTCTCCTCGATGTTCTTGGAGATCTATTCAATGTAATCTTCTTTTACTGTGTGTTTGTTGGGATCCGATGAATTGTGGGTTTATGATTAGATTATTCTTGAGTATTAATTGAGTCTTCTATGAATTATTTTATGCATGATTATTATAGCTTTGTGTTTCTCTTCGATCTATCTGTTTGGCTTGGCCAATTAGATTGATTTATCTTGCAGTGGGAGAGGTGCTTTGTAATGGGTTCAATCTTGTGGCGCTCTATATCCCAGTGACAGTAGGGGACACGACACGCATTTGTATTGTTGCCATTAAGGGGAAAATGACGGAGTTTATTCATATTGGTTGGATTTACTTTACCGCATCATGTCATGTTGCTTAAGGCGTTACTCCATTTTTCATGAACTTAGTACTCTAGATGCAAGCTGGATAGCACTCGATTGGTGGATTAATAGAAGTAGATGCAGGCAGGAGTCGGTCTACTTGTCTCGAACGTGATGCTTATATACATGATCATTCCCTTGAATATCGTTATAACTATGCACTTTTCTATCAATTGCCAACAGTAATTTGTTTACCAACCATATGTTTTTTGTTTGAGAGAGAAGCCTCTAGTGAAAATATGGCCCCGGGGTCTACTTTTATCATATATATAATCCAAAAATACCTTGCTCCAATTTATTTATCGTTATTTTATTTTGTGTTTTATTTTATCTATCTATCACTATGAGATTTGATCCTTGCAAATAACTGTCGAGGGATTGACAACCCCCTTGATCGCATTGGGAGCAAGTATTTTCTCTTTTGTGTGTAGCTACTGTTAACGAGGTTTCGCGTGGTTCTCCTACTGTATTGATAACCTTGGTTCTTAACTAAGGGAAATACTTATCTCTATTGTACTGCATCATCCTCTCCTCTACAAGGAAATCCCAACGCAACTCACAAGTAGCACCTCGTACTGTGTGGGTTCCTGCAAAGAGAAAAACTCTCAACCCTGCTTTACTATCGGTATATGATTGCCCTATTCCTGAATACTCTTATGATGACTCGCTGGAAAATTTTAAACTATTCAAAAACCAATGTGGTGAGATTGTGGCTTGCTATGTTGGACCGAACTATAGAAATCGCCCGCAAAGAAAACTATTTGGTTCCCAAAGAAAACTATTGAGGCATTACCTATTGTTGTGCTAACCATGCAGGAAGAAAATGCTCGATACATTCTCGAGAAGGCTCGACATAGTGAATATACACATGAATCTTCGAATCATTTTGCTCATATATCTAGAAATAATTTTAATGCTTATTCCTTTGATTATGCTCGAACTTCTGTGAGAACCAACTCTTCTATTTGCCGAACAAAATCATATCCTGATCTCTCATATGTCTCTAAGCCACCCACAAAGATGTGGGTGGCTAAGAAAGCCTAATTCACCGGCAGGACTATGTCTCCGGGTGTATTAAATGGATGATAGATAGTGGATGCACTAGTCATATGACCGGAGGCAAGTCGTTGTTTGTCGACCCCAACTTAACTGCTCCTTCCCAAAAGTACATTACTTTTGGCGACAACAACAAAGGAAATGTAATTGTACTAGGTAAAATTGCTATCTCCTAGGACAAGAACATTAATGACGTTTTACTTATTCAGTCTCTTGGTTTCAATCTTATGTCAGTAGGCAAGCTTTGTGAATTGGGAATGCCGGTTCTATTTCCATCACCAAATGCATTGTATTTATGGGCAATGACAATTCCTTCATCTTTGAGGGACATAGAAAAGGTGATCTATATATTGTGGATTTCTCTAAAGGTTCCTCAGTACAAACTTGTTTGCTTGCAAAAGCAACCAAAGGATGGCTATGGCACTATAGACTTGGTCATGCAGGTATGAGAAACTTGCAGACTCTTGTGAGGAAAAATCATCTTCATAGCATTCCTGGTGTGAAGTTCTATAAGGATCTTCTCTGTGCTACCTGTGAGGCTAGAAAATTGGCCAAGAAACATCATTCTTCCAAGACTGTCATGATCACAACATGACCTCTTGAGATCCTTCATATGGACTTATTTGGGCCTCAAAATTATGCCATCTTTGGTGGAAGTAATTATGGTCTAGTTATAGTGGATGATTTGTCTCGCTACACCTAGGTATTGTTTCTTGAATACAAGACCTATACTCAAGATATATTCAAACGATTCGCCAAGAAGCCTCAAAATGAATATGATGTGTGAATTAATCATGTCAGAAGTGACAATGGCACTGAGTTCAAAAATACCAAAATACCGAAGACTTTCTAGATGAAAATGGTATCACTCGTGAGTTCTCTACTGCATACACTCAACATGCTAGAGTTATTGAGCGATAGAATAGAACTCTGATTGAAATGGCAAGAACTATGCTTAGTGAGTAAAAAAACTCCCATTTGCTTTTGGGTTGATGCTATTAACACTGCTTGCCATGTTGTGAATTGTGTTTATCTTCACAAGTTCCTTAAGAAAACTTCATATGAGCTTATCACTGGCAAGAATCTGAATGTTTCTCATCTGCATGTTTTTGGTGCTGATATGTCTCGGTCGTATGTACTTTTCCAAACATTTTTGCTCTTGTTTTGGACTCTAGTTTGCACGATTTGAATGAAACTAACCCGGACTGATGTTGTTCTCGGCAGAACTAACATGGTGTTGTTTTTGTGCAGAAATAATATTTCTCAAAATTGGAGGAACTTTCTGGAGATTTTTATGGAATAAATAAAAAATATTGGAGCCAAGACCCACTAGAGGGGCCACACTTTGCCGCAAGGCACCAGGGAGCGCATACCCCCCCAGGCGCACCCTGGTGGGTGGTGGGGTCCTCGTGGCTCTTCTGACCCTAATCTAGATACTATAAATTCCTACTTCTCGAGAAAAAGGAGTGGAAGTTTCATCGCGTTTTACGATACAGAGCCGTCGCCACCTCTTGTTCTTCATCGGGAGGCCAGATCTGGAGTTCGTTCGGGGTTCCAGTGAGGGGGATCTTCCATTTTTGTCATCATCAACCATCCTCCATCACTAATTTCATGATCCTCACCGCGGGGAGTGAGTAATTCCTTCATAGGCTTGCTGGAAGGTGATGGGTTGGATGATATTCATCATGTAATCGAGTTAGTTTTCTTAGGGCTTGATCCCTATTATCTACTATGTTCCGAGATTGATGTTGCTATGACTTTTCTATGCTTAATGCTTGTCACTAGGCCCCGAGTGCCATGATTTTAGATCTGAACATTATATGTTTTCATGGATATATTTGTGTGCTTGATCCGATCTTGCAAGTTATATGCACCTATTACGTGTTATGATCCACATACCCCAAGGTGACAATAATTGGGATTCTTTTCGGTGATTACTGTAGTTTGAGGAGTTTAGGTATTCACTATGTGTTAATGCTTCCTTACGGTTCTCTATTAAAAGGAGGCCTTAATATCCCTTAGTTTATGGACCCAGCTGCCACGGGAGGGTAGGACAAAACATGTCATGCAAGTTCTTTTCCATAAGCACGTATGACTATATACAGAATACATGCCTACATTATATTAATGAATTGGAGCTAGTTCTGTGTCTCCCAAGGTTATGACTATTACATGATGAATATTATCCAACGTTATCACTAATCCAATGCCTCCAATTTTTTCACATATTGTTCTTGCTAAGTTACTACTACTGCTGTTACCGTTACCATTTCTATCGTTACTACTACTATCAAATTACCATGATACTGTGTTATTGATCACTCTACCACAGATATTTAATCTCCAGGTGTGGTTGAATTGACAACTCAACTGCTAATACTTACAAGTATTCTTTGGCTCCCCTTGTGTTGAATAAATAAATTTGGGTTGAATACTCTACCCTCAATTTTTTTGCAATCCCATATACTTGTGGGTTATCAAGACCTTTTCTGGCACCGTTGCAGGGGAGCATAGCTATATTTGTTGAGTTACTTGGGATTTATATCTATTGATCACTATAAGGAATCTTAAGGATGATAGAACCAAGATCATTCCCTCAAAGATGAGGGGAGGTAAGGAAGTGTTATCTAGCTCTGCACTTGATTCACCTTCTGTTTTAAGTAAGCTTGCAACACCACCACCTGCTATTAATCCTGATATGTCGCAAGTAATTGATGATGCTACTTCTGCTATGAATGGTGCTATTGATGATGCTAGTACTTTGGTTGATAAGAATGTGCCACTAGGTGAATTTCTTGATGAACAACTTGCTAGAGCTAAAGAAATTGAGAATACTGAAACTGATGAGATTGCTAAAACTGATGAGATTACTGAAATTGATGAAGTTATTGAAACTGAAAATTATGAAACACCTATTAGAACTAGCTCTCCTAGATATGAATTGCCTAGATACTATAACGACCCGAACCTGATAAGATTCGATGTCTCTTTGCTTACTTTGCTAGTCCCTGGATCAATTCGCTAGCACACACAGTACATAGGAATATCAAAGTAACACGTGCATCATTACTACAATATATGATCCAGAAGTTATAATGTATTACAAACTGAGTAGCACAAAGCTAGCTTTATTCAATAATAACAATGGAAATGTAGCATAATAAATGATGAGTCCCATCAATGCTGACTGGCGAAAATGCTGAGTGAAGACTCGCAACCCTATTGTATCTCACTGATCATCTGAATATCCTGCAACATGATAAGTTGCATCCACAAGGGTCAATACATTGAATGTATTGGCAAATCGTACATAATGATATAGCAAACCTACATCCACAAGCAAGATATGACAAACATAACACTCATGTTGGTTTGGCATAAAGCTAACATCACCTAGTTCCACTAACAAGTCAAGGTTTTACATATCCATAGTTGACACACAACAAACCTATCACATCCAGTTAACCGCACACGGGAAACCTTCAGAATCATAGGATGATATGAGAAAGATCTTCAAGAAGTCTCAACTGTGCTCAGTTGTGGCGCATTCTCCAGGGAGAATAGAGCGCTCAACCATAAACGCGTTCACCTGATTTAAGCCCTGAAACCTCAAGTGCACTCAGCCATGGCACATTCTCTAGGGATAATAGATCACTCAGCCATTGACACATTCACCTGGAAAAAGTCCCGAGCCTAAAGCTATAAAGACTAACCACTTCCAGGCATCACTCGACACATACCCACATCTACCATCGCAAGCTACTCACACCATCACATAACACAATCAACACCAAAACATGACAACACGGAACATAATGATCAATCAAACATATAACATATCACAACAACTACATATGCATAACAGATATATAGGATGATCATAATCAAAAGTGAAACTTGCGTTGAACGGTGTTGAAGTACTCTAATGTTTAATTCTGATCCACTTCACACTCCGGACAATCTATACGTTTAACGAAGGCATCGATAAATAAACCGTACTCACATAACACTAAAATAAAACAATGATAACTAATTCGAATAAACTCCAATAACAGAAACATATCAGTAGGTATAGATTACCTTTATGCTAGTAGGATCACAAGGCAAAAGGAATCAACTAATTTGGATCAACGGTTTGAAAGATATGGCCTCTAGAAGGTAAATTTTAAATTTGAGTAAATTCAATTTTAAACAGTTCAAAAATGTGCAGTTTGGGTTCTACCAGATTCTCCTGATCAATATGAGTTCAAAAAGAATTGATAAATTTTGATTTACGGATCTCAAGGTATACCTAAATGAAAATATCTTATGAAATCTGCCCAAAAACAATTTTTAGATGCTGCGATTACTGTAGCATATTGCCATGTGTCACTCTAGGATTGGCTAAAAGGGCTTCTGGTCGCACGTGCTCACCGTGTGGCAATAAGACGATGATCGCGGTCCTCTAGATGATGGTGGCGATGGCTACGGGGAGTCCCAACGATGGCGAACTGACCGAAGGAAGATGCGTACGATAGCGGTGAGTTTGCCAGCGTCCACGGCGATGGGGGTGGCCTCTACTGGCTGCTATTCAAAATATGGCGTGGCGGCGATCTTCTTCGGGCTGGGCTCGTGGGCAGCGTCCTGGTGCTCCCCTGGATTTAGAAAAACATGAGGGAGAGAGAGAAGATTGAGATGAAGATCGCAGGAGGTAGCAGAGAGGTTGGTAACCTGTAGAGGCGATGGAACCGACTCGCGGAAGCTCCGGGCGGCGGTGGACTCCGGTGAGATCGGGATAGGGGAAGATGGGCACGGGAGAGGTGAAATTTGCCAAAAAATAGAATAGGAGGGGTTTGAGATCTTATATAGGGTGGATCCCTTGACCTGGGGCTCAAGAAACGATCGAATTAATCAATTTCATCTCGGTGGGGGTTCGGTGAGCTATAGGAGACCGTGACAAACACGTTGCTGCGAGGGAGTTGACAGACATGACCAGAAGTCAGCGGCAAAGAGGAGGAAGAGACAAAAAACAATAGAAGAAGTGTGTTGCGGGTCTGGGCTAACAGCTTCGCCGAAATGAGCCGGCCTGCTAGCTGAGCATGCGGGCAAAGTCCTGGCTGGGCCATTGTGCAGGCCGACTGCACAGTGCACCTGTTTAATTTGTTTTTAACCTTTCTACAGAAAGTAAATAAAGCTAAATAAAATACCAAACTGAAATTTTAAAATACCAAAAAACACACAGTAAAATATTCTATCTATATTAGAAAACAGTGAACATTTTTAAAACACAAATGCACTTTTCAAAAGAAAAATTATGCAATAGGAGCAAATAAGAGTATCCAAATAATTCCAACTAATATTCTAAACCTTTTTCAACTATACTTAACAGAGAAGAAGTCATGTTTTTCTTCTCTCAATATTTTTCCTTGAGTTGAAAAGGATTTGAACATTTGCAAAATAAAAGTATGAGTCAAATGAGTATCAGGAAAGTCCTTTTATTTCCGCTCGTTAGAATATCACATAGACTCCAAGAAATTCAAATATGCATAGAAATCAAGATGCAATAGAATGATCCTATTAACATTCCAAATCTAAAAATTTGGGATGTTACAGATACCTGAGGGTTATGTTATTGATGGAGAGGTAGCTAGGGACTTTTTGCTTGTAAGGATAGAGAAGATCTTAAGAAATAACTACGCAAGTTGAAAGAAAAATATTTGAATACTAGAATTAAATATGATCCTAAGTTTGCTACTTCACCTATCTTTATTACTGATAAGGATTATGAATTCTCTGTATACCCAGAGTTAATTACTTTGGCTAAATCTGATCCTTTCCATGGCTATGAAACAGAAACTGTTGTGGCACATCTTACTAAATTAAATGATATAGCCACTCTATTTGCTCATGAGGAAAAATTCGCTATTACTATATTCTTAAGTTATTTCCTTTCTTGGTAAACAGAGATGCTAAGATATGCTATAATACTCTTGCTCCTGGTTGTGTGCGTAGTCTCCCGGATATGATTTATTACTTCTGTGAAAAATATTTTCCTGCTCATAACAAACAAGCTACCGTACAAGAAATACTTAACTTTGTGCAAATTGAAGAAGAGAGTCTCCCACAAGCTTCGTGTAGGTTCTCCAATTACTTAATGCTTTGCCCGATCATCCTCTTAAGAAAAATGAAATACTTGGTATCTTCTATAATGGAGTAACCGATGCTTTTGGGGAATACCTAGATAGTCGTGCAGGTTGTGTTTTGAGGTAACGAACTGTTGGATAAGCTATCGAACTGAATAATATTTTGAAGAATGATAATGATTGGACACTTCCTGGACCACCGCGTAACCCTCTCCGAAGAAGTGGGGAATTTTATTTCTCAGTCCTGAAGATATGCAAGAAGCAAAGAAATGCATGAAGGAAAAGGGTATTAAAACTGAAGATGTTAAGAATTTATCGCCTATTGAAGAAATACATGGTCTTGACGCACCACCATAGGTGGTAGAGGTAAATTCTCTTATAAAGTTTGATGAAGGTGAAATTCCCTACAATAAATCCCCTAGTTAATGCTTGTATGAATTTGACAATTACATTGTTAAGCAAGATCATTTCAATAAAAATGTTATTAAACAATTGAAACGAAATGCCTACATGATTGATCGCTTGAGTGACTTGTTTTTTAGTATTGTTAATGATGTCAAAGTTGTTAGTAAACATGCTTCTAGGTCCAAAGTCAGTTAGAACAAGTTGCTAAATCTCAAGGTGAATTGCTCAATGGAATGAATAATAACATGAATGATCATGTTGTTAGAGTAATGACTAGAGGATGTAGAATAACTCAGGAGTCACTTTATCCTGAAGGTGACTCTAAAAGAATTGAACAAGCCTCTCAAAGAACTAATATTGATGCACCTAGTCCTCCTAAAAAGAAAAAGGAAAGGAAAAACTGATAGGACTTTGCATACTTCTAGTGAACCTGAGGTAGAAAAACCTTCTGAGTATACTAATGATGTTTCTATTTCTGATGCTGAAACTCAATATGGTGGTGAACATTAACCTATTGATAAAAATAATTATAATGATGATGTTCATGTAGATGCTCAACGAGACAATGATAAAGAACCAGATAATGATGTTGAAATAGAACCTATTGTTGATCTTGATAACCCACCTTCTAAAAATAAACGTTATGAGAAGAGAGATTTTGTTGCTAGTAAACATGGTAAAGAAAGAGAACGTTGGGTTAAAAAACCCATGCCATTTCAATCTAAGCTAGCTAAGAATAAAGATGACGAAGAATTTGAACGCTTTGCTGAAATGCTTAGGCTGGTCTTTTTGTGCACTCATTTTACTGATATTTCAAAGATGTCCCCTTATGCTAAATACATGAAACATATTGTCACTAATAAAAGAAAAATACCTGAAGCTGAATTTGAAGGAAATATGCCCTAGAGGCAATAATAAAGTTGTTATTTATATTTCCTTATATCATGATAATTGTTTATTATTCATGCTAGAATTGTATTAACCAGAAACTTAGTACATGTGTGAATAGATAGACAAACAGAGTGTCACTAGTATGCCTCTACTTGACTAGCTCGTTAATCAAAGATGGTTAAGTTTCCTAGCCATAGACATGAGTTTTCATGTGATGAATGGGATCACATCATTAGAGAATGATGTGATTGACATGACCCATCCGTTAGCTTAGCACTATGATCGTTTAGTTTATTGCTATTGCTTTCTTCATAACTTATACATGTTCCTGTTACTATGAGATTATGTAACTCCCGAATACCGGAGGAACACTTTGTGTGCTATCAAACGTCACAACATAACTGGGTGATTATAAAGATGCTCTACAGGTGTCTCCAATGGTGTTTGTTGAGTTGGCATAGATCGAGATTAGGATTTGTCACTCCGATTGTCGGAGAGGTATCCCTGGGCCCTCTCGGTAATGCACATCACTATAAGCCTTGCAAGCAATGTGACTAATGAGTTAGTTGCGGGATGTTGCATTATGGAACGAGTAAAGAGACTTTACGGTAACAAGATTGAACTAGGTATGATGATACCGACGATCGAATCTCAGGCAAGTAGCATACCAATGACAAAGGGAACAATGTATGTTGTTATGCGGTTTGACCGATAAAGATCTTCATAGAATATGTAGGAACCAATATGAGCATCCAGGTTCCACTATTTGTTATTGACCGAAGATAAGTCTCGGTCATGTCTACATAGTTCTCGAACCCATAGGGTCCGCATGCTTAACATTCGATGACGATATGTATTGTGAGTTATGTGATTTGATGTACTGAAGGTTGTTCGAAGTCCCGGATGTGATCACGGACATGACGAGGAGTCTCGAAATGGTCGAGACATGAAGATTGATATATTGGAAGGTTATGTTTGGACACCGAAAAGGTTTCGGATAGGTTCGGGCATTTTCCGGAGTACCGGGGGGTTACCGGACCCCCCGGGGGTTTAATGGGCCTTCATGGGCTTTAGTGGAAGAGAGAGGAGGGGCGCGCCCCCCAAGCCCAATCCGAATTGGGGAGGGGGCCGGCCCCCCTTTCCTTCTTCCCCTCTTCCCTTTCCTTCCCCCTCCTAGTTGGACAAGTAAAGGGGGGAATCTACTCCCGGCCCCCTCCTCTAGTACTTTATATACGGGGGAGGGGCACCCCATAGAGACAAAAGTTGATCTCTTAGCCGTGTGCGGTGCCCCCTCCACAAATTTCCACCTCAGTCATATTGTTGTAGTGCTTAGGCGAAGCCCTGCGTCGATAACTTCTTCATCACCGACAACAGGCCGTCGTGCTGACGAAAGTCTCCCTCGGCCTCAGCTGGATCTAGAGTCCGAGGTACGTCACTGAGCTGAACGTGTGCCGATCGCGGAGGTATAGTGCGTTTGGTACATGATTGGTTGGATAGCGAAGACGTTCGACTACATCAACCGTGTTACTTAACGCTTCCGCTTTCGGTCTACAAGGGTACGTGCACTCACTCTTCCCGCTCATTGTTGTGCTTCTCCTAGATAGATATTGCGTGATCGTAGGCAAATTTTTCGATTACTATGTTCCCCAACAGTGGCATCCGAGCCAGGTCTATGCGTAGATGTTATATGCACGAGTAGAACACAAAGGAGTTGTGGGCGTGGGTATATACATATTGCTTGCCGTCACTAGTTGTTTCTTGATTCAGCGGTATTGTTGGATGAAGCGGCCCGGACTGACATTACATGACCACGTTCATGAGACTGGTTCTACCGACGTGCTTTGCACACAGGTGGCTGGCGGGTGTCAGTTTCTCCAACTTTAGTTGAATCGAATTCAATGAACAGTGTTCTTTCTGAAGATCAAAAAGCAATCACTATGCCACGTTGTGGTTTTTATGCCGTAGGTAAGAACGATTCTTGCTAGAAGCCCGTAGCAGCCACGTAAAACTTGCAACAACAAAGTAGAGAACGTCTAACTTGTTTTTGCAGGGCATGTTGTGATGTGATATGATCAAGACGTGATGATATATAATTTGTTGTATGAGATGATCATGTTTTGTAACAGTTATCGGCAACTGGCAGGAGCCATATGGTTACTTTATTGTATGAAATGCAATCGCCATGTAATTGCTTTACTTTATCACTAAGCGGTAGCGATAGTCGTAGAAGCTATAGTTGGCAAGACGACAACGAAGCTTCGATGGAGATCAAGGTGTCAAGTTGGTGACGATGGTGATCATGATGGTGCTTTAGAGATGGAGATCAAAGGCACAAGATGATGATGGCCATATCATATCACTTATTTGATTCCATGTGATGTTTATCCTTTATGCATCTTATTTTGCTTAGTTTGGCGGTAGCATTATAAGATGACCTCTCACTAAATTTCAAGGTACAAGTGTTCTCCCCGAGTATGCACCGTTGCTACAGTTCGTCGTGCCGAGACACCAAGTGATGATCGGGTGTGATAAGCTCTACGTTCACATGCAATGGGTGCAAGCTAGTTTTGCACACGCAAAATACTCGGATTAAACTTGACGAGCCTAGCATATGCAGATATGGCCTCGGAACACTGAGACCAAAAGGTCGAGCTTGAATCATATAGTAGATATGATCAACATAGTGATGTTCACCATTGAAAACTACTCCATCTCACGTGATGATCGGACATGGTTTAGTTGATATGGATCACGTGATCACTTAGATGGTTAGAGGGATGTCTATCTAACTGGGAGTTCTTAAGTAATATGATTAATTGAACTTTAATTTATCATGAACTTAGTACCTGATAGTATTTTGCATATCTATGTTATTGTAGATAAATGGCCCGTGCTGTTGTTCCGTTGAATTTTAATGCGTTCCTAGAGAAAGCTAAGTTGAAAGATGATGGTAGCAACTACACGGACTGGGTCCGTAACTTGAGGATTATCCTCATTGCTGCACAGAAGAATTACATCCTGGAAGCACCGCTAGGTGCCAAACCCGCTGCAGGAGCAACTCCATATGTTATGAACACCTGTCAGAGCAAAGCTGATGACTACTCGATAGTTCGGTGTGCCATGCATTACGGCTTAGAACCGGGACTTCAACGATGTTTTGAACATCATGGAGCATATGAGATGTTCCAGGATTTGAAGTTAATATTTCAAGCAAATGCCCGGATTGAGAGATATGAAGTCTCCAATAAGTTCTACAGCTAAAAAATGGAGGAGAATAGTTCTGTCAGAGAGCACATACTCAGATGTCTGGGTACCACAATCACTTGACTCAGCTGGGAGTTAATCTTCCGGTTGATAGTGTCATTGACAGAGTTCTTCAATCACTGCCACCAAGCTACAAAAGCTTCCTGATGAACTATAATATACAAGGGATGGATAAGACTATTCTCGAGCTCTCCGCGATGCTAAAAGCTGCGGAGGTAGAAATCAAGAAGGAGCATCAAGTGTTGATGGTCAACAAGACCACCAGTTTCAAGAAGAAGGGCAAAGGGAAGAAGGGGAACTTCAAGAAGAACAGCAAGCAAGTTGCTGCTCAAGTGAAGAAGCCCAAGTATGGACCTAAGCCTGAGACTGAGTGCTTCTACTATAAAGGGACTGTTCACTGGAAGCGAAACTGCCCCAAGTATTTGGCGGATAAGAAGGATGACAAAGTGAAAGGTATATTTGATAATTGATATACATGTTACTGATGTGTACCTTACTAATGCCCACAATAGCGCGTGGGTATTTGATACTGGTTCTGTTGCTAATATTTGCAACTCGAAACAGGGGCTACGGATTAAGCGAAGATTGGGTAAGGACGAGGTGACGATGCGCGTGGGAAATGGTTCCAAAGTCGATGTGATCGTTGTCGGCACGCTACCTTTACATCTACCTTCGGGATTAGTTTTAGACCTGAATAATAGTTATTTGGTGCCAGCGTTAAGCATGAACATTATATGTGGATCTTGTTTGATGCGAGAAGGTTAT
Source organism: Triticum dicoccoides (assembly GCF_002162155.2). NCBI lineage: Eukaryota > Viridiplantae > Streptophyta > Magnoliopsida > Poales > Poaceae > Triticum > Triticum dicoccoides. The sequence goes on from NC_041382.1 coordinate 373,065,804, forward strand.
TCATTTAAATCAAAGAATAATGGTTGTTCTATTTATATGAGTAATATCTTTTATGGTCATGCACCCTTGATGAGTGGTCTATTTTTACTAAATCTTGATAGTAGTGATACACATATTCATAGTTTTGAAGCCAAAAAATATAAGTTTAATAATGATAGTGCAACTTATTTGTGGCACTGCAGTTTAGGTCATATCGGTGTAAAGCACATGAAGAAACTCCATGCTGATGGGCTTTTGGGATCACTTGATTATGAATCACTTGATTCTTGCGAACCATGCCTCATGGGCAAGATGACTAAAACTCCGTTCTCCGGAACAATGGAATGAGCAACAGATTTATTGGAAAGAATACATACTGATGTATGCGGTCCGATGAGTGTTGATGCTCGTGGCGGGTATCGCTATTTTCTGACCTTCACAAATGATTTGAGCAGATATGGGTATATCTACTTGATGAAATATAAATCTAAAACATTTGAAAATTTCAAAGAATTTCAGAGTGAAGTATCGTAATGTAACATCCCAAATTCTAAATTTTGGAATGTTATAATAAATAGATAGATTTGACTGATTGTTTGATTGATTGTCTGAAAGTGAGTGAATTCAAAACTTTTTGAAAGTTAAATGTGAGGGAATAAAAGGACTTTCCCAAACTTTCATATTTGCTTTCTGATCTCCATTATTTCAAATTCTTTTCAAATATAAAACCCTTGAGCGAAGATGATATGACTTCTTCCATTTAAATTAAATGAAAGGGTATTTGAAAATAATTGAATTTCATTTGGAAATATTTCAATTCATAAACTTCATGCAGCTCAATGACTTTCATGAGAGAAGATAAAAGGACTTCTTCAAATTATATGAAATATGAGTTGGGAGTTTCAAAGAATTAAATTCAAAGTTCTTTTGAATTTATTTTCAATTTGGAGTTATCTGAGTTTTATTCGAATTATTTTTCTCCAAAAATAAAATATATGGAAATTAGGGTAACATGATTCCCTACAACATAAAATTGGAGAGAAATAAATTTGAAATCATTTTGATATTTCTAAAATGATTTTTATTGGATTTTATTAGACCAGTAGCACTCTTTGAATTATCTGAATTTTTGTGAATTTTATTTAATGCTAGGAAAATGTTCATCTTGTAGAAAATCTTTTTCTGAAAATTTTGATATATAATATGCCTATATAAATTTTACTTTATTTTCGCTTTTCAGTTTATCGCATTCTGTTTAAAAACAATTGCGCGCGCGCCTGAAACTAACTGTCGCCTACGTACGCATCATAGTACTAGCGAATGCCCTATATTTTTTCTTTATCCTATATGGGCCAGGCCCAGCCAGCCTTTTCATTTTTTTTCTTTCTTAGGCCGATTTTGTTTTAAAAAAAACTGCAGCCGCAGCGTGCACGTGCGGCCGGCCGAAGGCCTTTAGGCCCATCCGCCTCTTTTCTTCTCTGTTTCGTATATTTTCATCTACGTTTAGTCCCACATTGCTTAGACTTTGACCCTTAAGCCTCTTTTCCATCAATAAATATAGACCCATAGAGCCTCCAAAAATCATCCGATTCGGGTTAAATCAATATTTTGGTTTGACTAAATTCATTTAAGAAAAATATATTTCTCCTCTCCGGCGCTACCTATGGAAATTGTCTCTTCTCTCTAAAGTTGTCTTTTCTCTGCCTTATAAAGGCATCTTTCTTTGTTTTTTTCTTCTTATACTTCCGTAGTTTATTATTTTTAGACTAATACGATAGAATAATTAGATTATCAATTAGTCTACGTATTTATACATTAGACCCTAGCCCGTAGCTATTTTTTCTTCCGTAAAACAGCTTGGCCCTGATTTTTTCAAATAGCCATAACTTTTTACTCGTTTGTCCAAATCCAACGAAACCAGCGCCTATAGCTTCATCTTGTTTTCACCTATCCAGTGAACCTGTCACATCAGCTTTTTGAAATTTTCAAATTTTGAATTTTTGTTCAGATTTATATTCAAACTTCTTTTGATCATAACTTGAGTTTTATAACTCCGATTTAGTTGATTCTTTTTGCAAATCGAAACTCTTGACCTAAACTTTCTGATAAGGCCAAATTCACATAATTTTGGTACTGTTAGAAATTGTTTTATGTTGCAAGAGTTATTTGCTTGGTTTTGATGTTTTCCGAACTGTCTTCTTCGTTCTTCCCGATCTTCTGAGTTATTGCTTATGTGTGGTTAATATTGCTTGCTCACGATAGATTGAACGGAGTGTGACGAGTAGAACTATCAAGAGTTATGAGTGCGAATCATCTTCATCAACATTGCAGGCAAGTTCACACTTTGATCATATCCCCTTTCATACCCAATTTTATTGCATTAGATCAATCCTCAAACATTGCATGATTAGGATCTAATTAAATTGTGGGATGGGAAGTAGTTGAGGTAGTACCTATTACCCGTTTATTATCAAACCCTTGGGATTTACAATTACGTTATGCTTACATTGCCATGCTATGCTCGTAGACGTGGATTGGGTTTTGAGAGTATTTCATGACAGATGTGAGATTGTTAATTAATGGTTTACTTAAGGTGGCAACTTAAACACACATGTGGGTGGATTGAGGCACCTGGTTATTCCAGGACTGCCTGCCTAGGCACCTGGGTAGACCAGGATTGCCTGTTTTTTTATGGACCGCCACCCAGGCTCAAAGGGATCATGAGATTATTCATGCTAGAAACTTCCGTGTGCAGCCACAAGCTATTATGGGCTCTAGCATAGTTGATTAAGTCGTGTGAACTCTTACAGTGGTAGACTAGCAGATGTAGGGGAAAGTAGGTGTAACGGTCTATCCATCGTAAGGTGCTAGCGCTTCTGAAAGACTATGTCTCGGTCATCCGTCTTGTCAAACACCATGTAGTATGAGAAACCAAATGGAGGCGATCGAGTCTTGTGGGGAAAAGTGCGCAAACCTCTGCAGAGTGTATAAACTAATCATGGTTAGCCGTGTCCCCGGTTATGGACATCTTGAGTATCTAGTACCTGGATTATCATGTGAATCTCATCATGTTACTTTAAATGAATATTGTTGGGTTTTAATGATGTTATTTAATTGGGATTGAGAATGCTGTCAACCATTCTCAATGTTCAACAACCACCATGGTAGTTAAATAAAAATTTATTCCTTTGTAGTAGGGAAAATTGGCTTTACGCAAAACTATAACTATAGAGCTTTTCCACCAGCCAAATATGCATGTTGTGATAGCCTTTATTCATCATTCTCTATGGTGTGAATTTGCAAGTACATTCAATGTACTGACCCTTTATGGCTGCAACGTCTCATGTTGCAGGATTATCTTACGGCGAGTAAGTGATACGTTAGGGTTACGAGTTCTACACTCAACTTTGCCGTTGGTGTTGATGGGAATCCACAACCTTATTACTTACGCTATTGTATTTGAGGTAATAGTATTTACGTTACTTTATGCATGTGATTTACCTCTGTTATAAATCCTCGAGTACTGTGTGTGTCAGCATACCGATCCAGGGATGACACTTAAGCACAGAGACTTGATCCATTCGGGTCGGGTCGCTACAAGATGGTATCAGAGCACATGTTGACTGTAGGATGTGACCCTATAAACTGGCAAGCCCATAGCAAAGATTTTTCTCTACAACTTTCCCTTTCAAAAGGATCTTTTACCTCTCTTCTCTTCTGAGCTTATTCAAAAATTCCCTTTAGTGAGACCATATCCCTTTTCCCCTTTTGACCACCCGAAGATTCGACTGGTGAGACCACTCCAAGAAGTACAAGATATCGGACAACTAAGACCACTTCGGGATGAAGAGGATTTTATCGTGCATTACAATGATGGAAACTACAACGGTTGAAGACTCCGAAGACTAGGAGAATTGGAAGGCTCTGAAGAAATTCCAGATTTGTATGACCTAGGGAGGCTACCCTTATGGAACTTGGCAGACTAAGGAAGTTGTCAATAACCGAGATCAGGGTGTATCGGAGAAAGACAGAGCATGGAGAGTTAAAAACTCAAAGTTTTGTGAAGGAACACCCTAAGGCAGGAGATATCAACTATGGAGAGATAGCTCATGGAAATGACAAGAGCAGAAACACGGTTATCCGTGATGTCATCACCCGCTTATGCTATTTGTCACCGGGCTGAGTTAAGCAGGCATTTCTTTGAAAGGATTGGAGGGTAGAAGGCCGATGGAGCATCTATCAGCAGAGATGAAGTTTTAACCTTAGTCGGTGTATCACCAGGATCTGGAGTGTTACATCAAGAAGTTAGGATGGAGCTACAAGAAGCCATATTTTGACAAGGAGCATTTCGTGAAGAACTCAGGAACCAAAAGCTGAAAGTAGCCAAGCTAGAGGAGCTACAACCTCGAGATACCGGAGATTTGTCAGGAACTGAAGGACAATATGACCATGGTTCATGTGAAGGATGTTGAAACCAGAAGTTTGGAACGCAACTCCAGAATATTAAAGGACGTCACGAGAGACTTCGCGTCAACAGAATTGATCTGGCAAAAGAACTTGAGAAGGACAAGAATAATTGGAAGAAGCCATTGGAGGCATGAACAAGGCTTGAAGAATTTGGAGATGTTTAAGATTTATTGACCTTTAGAAGACCAAACCCCTGTTATATACCTACGTTAGATGCGACATTTGTGAGCTGTCATTTGTTTGATGTTTTTCCCGACGTCCACAAATAGAATTTGTCTTTTCAAAACTGTTGTTTGTATTGTGTGTATCCCTCTCTATCTTTCTTATCTCACCCCAAACCCTTGGACCCAATAGAGGATGAATGGAGATGAGCCTGTATTTTCTAGACCGATGAGTCAATTGGAGACAGACCGATGGATTCAGAACATGGAGGATCACATGGAGAATAACCCTATAGTTGGAAATTATATGACCCAGCACTCTTCAGTGCTTTGAAAGAGGTGCTGCTACTTGGTGGAGAATGTACCAAACCATCAATGGATGGCAAGGAGTAACAACTTGGAAAGAATTTAAGTTGACTTTGCCAAAGTCTAGGTTTGTGTCCTAGAAATTGAAGCCTTATGGAAAGGATATGAAGAAACCTTGTGCATGCAAGATTTGTGGAGAAATAGGACACACCCATAAAGAACACAAGGATGAATGCCCTAATTGTGAAGGAAGTCACCCAGTTGAAGAATGCCCAACTAGGAAGATTACTTGTTTCTTGTGTGAAGGGACTACCCACTACCCTGCTCAGTGTCACATTTACCCCATGGTACAACGAACCATCCAGCAGAAGAAAGAAGTAAAGAAAGGAGCCCTTATGGAAATTTTAGAACAACCCGTGATGAAGGAAGATGGAGAACACACCTAAAGAAGACCCGAATAAACCCTGCACTAAGTCTTGCTATTCATGTGGAGAAGAAGGACACATCTCCCAAAATTGTTTGAATGGGGATCTAGTAGAATTCCCGACAGAGGAAGTAGAGTATGACCCACAGGAAATAGAAGCCCTAATTGGAATGGAAAAGTCCAGAAAGAGAAGCAAAGTGGATTCCAGGAAGGACCTGAGTCATATCACCTGTTACAGGTGCAAGGAGTCAGGGCACTACCTCAACAATTGCCCAAAAAGGAAACCTCGATACTTGTCAGAAGTAATATGTTTTAGTTGTAATGGAGCAGGGCACTTTGCCAGAGAATGCCCCAAGGAGAAGGAAACTTGTGCTAGATAGTTGAGTTTGCAACAAAAAAATGGAGTAGTAGAAGTGAGAACATTTTCTTTTATATTGAGGTGTTGAGTTGAGACATGTAATGGAAAAGCGAGAGATTGTAATCACTTGAGAATGAATAAAGTTAGCATCGTTGGTACTGATATGGATTTTATGAGTTTTTACTCTATGAAGAAGAATTTTGGCCATTCTGAGGATATGAGAAATATGGTCTATGGAAGATTTGCGCATTTTAAGGGTGGTAGTACCCTGTAAGAACCGTTGACCCCTGGAAAAGATAAGGATACTCCACTAAGTGGATTTCAGACAAAATGAATACGATTTTTGTCTTGATATGTGTGATGCCCCAAGAGTATGTGTGATGAAGTTGGAGACCGTCAGTTGTTTGGACCAAATGTGATCAAGGAGTTAGAAGAGAATGTTAAGTTGATTCGAGATATACTAAAGGTAGCTCAGTCCAGGCAGAAGAGTTATGCGGACTAAAATGCAAGGAGGTAGTCTATGAAATTGGAGACAGAACATGTCTTCATGTGTTCCCTCTGCGAGGAATTAAATGATTTGTAGTTAAGGGAAAGTTAGCCCCGAGATTTGTAGGACCATACTGAGTTTTGGAGAGTATGGGAGAAGTGGCCAACAAGTTGGAGTCACCCAAAGGACTGTCAGGAGTTCAAGACGTGTTTCATGTTTCCCAGTTGAAGAAGTGCCATGCAAAGATGGCCAATATTCCCCTGTAAGGACGCTTGACCCTAGAAAGGATAATGATGTTCCACGAAGTGGAATATGGACTCCATAAGTATAAGTTTTTATCTCGGTATGTGGGATATCCCACGAGGATGAAGAGATAAATTACTATTGGATATAAAGGAGGCATGATCAATGGAAACTCCATGATGAGTCTGAGTAATCATGTCCTAGTTTGGTACCAATAGAAGGAAGGAAGACAATACAATTGGATGGATTTAAGAATACTAGGAAGTTGGAAGTTGGAATAATGATCAGTTGCCCGATGATAAGTTCAAGGACTACAAGTGATGAGATGGGCCATAACCCACATGCCCCAGGACCTACCAAGAAGCCAGCACATTCTTGCTGAAGGAAAAACCCTAGAGGAAGATACGACATTTATCGGCAGACAATTTTATAGGAGTAACGCAAAACCTGAGGGTTGTGAAGGAACGATAGATGTTTGTTTGGCTTGCAGAATCAATGGATTATTCCGAACGCAGTTCATGGACAAGAAAAATTCCGCAGTGCTTGTGAGGATGACCGAGTGTTAGAATGCGAGATTCGCTAAACCGTATACAAAGTAATGATTTGGGTGCAGGATGGATTGATCACCATACCGACTTACTCTTATTATTCGCCTTGCTATATGGGATGGTAAATCTGAGTGACTTGCCTATAGTAGAGAGACGACAATATTAAACCTTGTTTGAACCTTAGAATGGTATAGGTATTTTTCCCTTGTACAAGGCGGCTTTGCCAACTGTAGGTTATACGGTGAGGATCAACCAGACCCATTTCCTGCAGAAGGAACCATAAATTGTTGACCACCATGAGATATCGATAGTTATTTAGTTTTGGTGCCAGACACGTAAGGTAAGAAGACCCAGTCTCGGAATAACCTTACCAAGATGAAAGGACAAAAGAATTGAGGAAAAGGTTATGCCGCTGCCGGAAGAGCCAGAGAAGGAATTATCCTTATGATCTGAGAAGACCGGCCCTGTCAAGAATAAGGATGGAGTATATGAGTATTGATGGGACCGTAACAATGTTTCTAAGGGTGGTAGCACCCGAGACCCCGGAGACGATCGATGGATTTTGAGAAGACCCCGAACTTAACCTATTTCTTTCTAGCCTCTCCAAATCTCGAGCACGAGATTCATTTTAAGTGTGGTAGGTTTGTAACATCCCAAAATTCTAAATTTTGGAATGTTATAATAAATAGATAAATTTGACTGATTGTTTGATTGATTGTCTGAAAGTGAGTGAATTCGAAACTTTTTGAAAGTTAAATGAGAGGGAATAAAAGGACTTTCCCAAACTTTCATATTTGCTTTCTGATCTCCATTATTTCAAATTCTTTTCAAATACAAAACCCTTGAGCGAAGATGATATGAATTCTTCCATTTAAATTAAATGAAAGGGTATTTGAAAATAATTGAATTTCATTTGGAAATATTTCAATTCATAAACTTCATGCACCTTAATGATTTTCATGAGAGAAGATAAAAGGACTTCTTCAAATTATATGAAATATGAGTTGGGAGTTTCAAAGAATTAAATTCAAAGTTCTTTTGAATTTATTTTCAATTTGGAGTTATTTGAGTTTTATTCAAATTATTTTTCTCCAAAAATAAAATATATGGAAATTAGGGTAACATGATTCCCTACAATAGAAAATTGGAGAGAAATAAATTTGAAATCATTTTGATATTTCTAAAATGATTTTTATTGGATTTTATTAGACCAGTAGCACTCTTTGAATTATCTGAATTTGTGTGAATTTTTTTTAATGCTAGGAAAATGTTCATCTTGTAGAAAATCTTTTTCTGAAAATTTTGATAAATAATATGCCTATATAAAGTTTTATTTTATTTTCGTTTTTCAGTTTATCGCATTCTGTTTAAAAAAATTGCGCGCGCGCCTGAAACTAACTGTCGCCTACGTACGCATCATAGTACTAGCGAGCGCCCTATATTTTTTCTTTATCCTATATGGGCCAGGCCCAGCCAGCCTTTTCATTCTTTTTCTTTCTTAGGCCGATTTTGTTTTAAAAAAAACTGCAGCCGCAGCGTGCACGTGCGGCCGGCCGAAGGCCTTTAGGCCCATCCGCCTCTTTTCTTCTCTGTTTCGTATATTTTCGTCTACGTTTAGTCCCACATTGCTTAGCCTTTGACCCTTAAGCCTCTTTTCCATCAATAAATATAGACCCATAGAGCCTCCAAAAATCATCCGATTCGGGTTAAATCAATATTTTGGTTTGACTAAATTCATTTAAGAAAAATATATTTCTCCTCTCCGGCGCGACCTATGGAAATTGTCTCTTCTCTCTAAAGTTGTCTTTTCTCTGCCTTATAAAGGCATCTTTCTTTGTTTTTTTCTTCTTATACTTCCGTAGTTTATTATTTTTAGACTAATACGATAGAATAATTAGATTATCAATTAGTCTACGTATTTATACATTAGACCCTAGCCCGTAGCTATTTTTTCTTCCGTAAAACAGCTTGGCCCTGATTTTTTCAAATAGCCATAACTTTTTACTCGTTTGTCCAAATCCAACGAAACCAGCGCCTATAGCTTCGTCTTGTTTTCACCTATCCAGTGAACCTGTCACATCAGCTTTTTGAAATTTTCAAATTTTGAATTTTTGTTCAGATTTATATTCAAACTTCTTTTGATCATAACTTGAGTTTTATAACTCCGATTTAGTTGATTCTTTTTGCAAATCGAAGCTCTTGACCTAAACTTTCTGATAAGGCCAAATTCACATAATTTTGGTACTGTTAGAAATTGTTTTATGTTGCAAGAGTTATTTTCTTGGTTCTGATGTTTTCCGAACTGTCTTCTTCGTTCTTCCCGATCTTCTGAGTGATTGCTTATGTGTGGTTAATATTGCTTGCTCATGATAGATTGAACGGAGTGTGACGAGTAGAACTATCAAGAGTTATGAGTGCGAATCATCTTCATCAACATTGCAGGCAAGTTCACACTTTGATCATATCCCCTTTCATACCCAGTTTTATTGCATTAGATCAATCCTCAAACATTGCATGATTAGGATCTAATTAAATTGTGGGATGGGAAGTAGTTGAGGTAGTACCTATTACCTGTTTATTATCAAACCCTTGGGAGTTACTATTACGTTATGCTTACATTGCCATGCTATGCTCGTAGACGTGGATTGGGTTTTGAGAGTATTTCATGACAGATGTGAGATTGTTAATTAATGGTTTACTTAAGGTGTCAACTTAAACACACATCTGGGTGGATTGAGGCAGCTGGTTATTCCAGGACTGCCTGCCTAGGCACCTGGGTAGACCAGGATTGCCTGCTTCTTTTATGGACCGCCGCCCAGGCTCAAAGGGATCATGAGATTATTCATGCTAGAAACTTCCGTGTGCAGCCACAAGCTATTATGGGCTCTAGCATAGTTGATTAAGTCGTGTGAACTCTTACAGTGGTAGACTAGCAGATGTAGGGGAAAGTAGGTGTAACGGTCTATCCATCGTAAGGTGCTAGCGCTTCTGAAAGACTATGTCTCGATCATCCGTCTTCTCAAACACCATGTAGTGCGAGAAACCAAACGGAGGCGATCGAGTCTTGTGGGGAAAAGTGCGCAAACCTCTGCAGAGTGTATAAACTAATCATGGTTAGCCGTGTCCCCGGTTATGGACATCTTGAGTATCTAGTACTTGGATTATCATGTGAATCTCATCATGTTACTTTAAATGAATATTGTTGGGTTTTAATGATGTTATTTAATTGGGATTGAGAATGCTGTCAACCATTCTCAATGTTCAACAACCACCATGGTAGTTAAATAAAAAATTATTCCTTTGCAGTAGGGAAAAATTGGCTTTACGCAAAACTATAACCATAGAGCTTTTCCACCAGCCAAATATGCATGTTGTGATAGCCTTTATTCATCATTCTCTATGGTGTGAATTTTCCAGTACATTCAATGTACTGACCCTTTGTGGCTGCAACGTCTCATGTTGCAGGATTATCTTACGACGAGTAAGTGATACGTTAGGGTTACGAGTTCTACACTCAACTTTGCCGTTGGTGTTGATGGGAATCCACAACCTTGTTACTTCTGCTATTGTATTTGAGGTAATAGTATTTACGTTACTTTATACATGTGATTTACCTCTGTTATAAATCCTCGAGTACTGTGTGTGTCAGCATACCGATCCAGGGATGACACTTAAGCACAGAGACTTGATCCATTCGGGTCGGGTTGCTACACGTAACAAGAAAATAAAGTTTCTACGATCTGATCGTCGAGGAGAATATTTGAGTTACGATTTTGGTCTTCATTTCAAACAATGCATAATAGTTTCGCAACTCACGCCACCTGGAACACCACAGCGTAATGGTGTGTCCGAACATCGTAACCGCACTTTATTAGATATGGTGCGATCTATGATGTCTCTTTTACCGCTATCATATTGGGGTTATGCTTTAGAAACGGCTGCATTCACGTTAAATAGGGCACCATCAAAATCCGTTGAGACAACACCATATGAACTGTGGTTTGGCAAGAAACCCAAGTTGTCGTTTCTTAAAGTTTGGGGCTGCAATGCTTATGTGAAAAAGCTTCAACCTGATAAGCTTGAACCTAGATCGTAGAAATGTGTCTTCATAGGATACCCAAAGGAGACTGTTGGGTACACCTTCTATCATATATCTGAAGGCAAGATATTCGTTGCTAAGAATGGATCCTTTCTAGAGAAGTAGTTTCTCTCGAAAGAAGTGAGTGGGAGGAAAGTAGAACTTTATGAGGTAAATGTACCTTCTCCCTTATTGGAAAGTAGTTCATCACAGAAATTAGTTCTAGTGCTTCCTACACTAATTAGTGAGGAAGCTAATGATGATGATCATGAAACTTCTGATCAAGTTAGTACCGAACCTCGTAGGTCAACCAGAGTAAGATCCGCACTAGAGTGGTACGGTAATTCTGTTCTGGAAGTCATGTTACTTGATCATGATGAACCTACGAACTATGAGGAAGCGATGATGATCCCAGATTCTACAAAATGGCTTAAGGCCATGAAATCTGAGATGGGATCCATGTACGAGAACAAATTGTGGACTTTGGTTGACTTGCCCGATGATCGGCAAGCCGTAGAGAATAAATGGATCTTCAAGAAAAATACCGACGCTGACAGTAATGTTACTGTCTACAAAGCTTGACTTGTCGACAAGTTCAAGGAGTTGACTACGATGAGACCTTCTCACCCGTAGTGATGCTTAAGTCCGTCCGAATCATGTTAGCAATTACCGCATTTTATGATTAAGAAATTTGGCAAATGGATGTCAAAATTGCATTCCTTAATGGATATCTTAAATAAGAGTTGTATATCATGTAACCAGAAGATTTTGTTGACCCAAAAGGTGCTAACAAAGTGTGTAAGCTCCAGCGATCCATTTATGAACTGGTGCAAGCATCTCGGAGTTGGAATATATGTTTTGATAGTGTGATCAAAGCATATGGTTTTATACAGACTTTTGGAGAAGCTTGTATTTACAAGAAAGTGAGTGGGAGCTCTGTATCATTTCTGATATTATATGTGGATGACATATTATTGATCGGATATGATACTGAATTTCTGAATAGCATAAAAGGATACTTGAATAAGAATTTCTCAATGCAAGACCTTGGTGAAGCTGCTTATATATTGGGCATCAAGATCTATAGAGATAGATCAAGACGCTTAATTGGACTTTCACAAAGCACATACCTTGATAAAGTTTTGAAGAAGTTTAAAATGGATCAAGCAAAGAAAGGGTTCTTTCCTGTGTTACAAGGTGTGAAGTTGAGTCAGACTCAATGCCCGACCACTTCAGAAGATAGAGAGAAAATGAAAGTGATTCCCTATGCTTCCACCATAGGTTCTATCATGTTTGCAATGTTGCGTACCAGACCTGATGTGTGCCTTGCTATTAGTTTAGCAAAGAGGTACCAAAGTAATCCAGGAGTGGATCACTGGACAGCAGTCAAGAATATCTTGAAATACCTGAAAAGGACTAAGGATATGTTTCTCATTTATGGAGGTGACAAAGAGCTTGTTGTAAACGGTTACGTTGATGCAAGCTTTGACACTGATCCGGATGACTCTAAGTCACAATCCGGATACGTATTTATATTGAATGGTGGAGCTGTCAGTTGGTGCAGTTCCAAGCAAAGCGTCGTGGCGGGATCTACGTGTGAAGCGGAGTACATAGCTGCTTTAGAAGCAGCAAATGAAGGAGTCCGAATGAAGGAGTTCATATCCGATCTAGGTACCATACCTAGTGCATCGGGTCCAATGAAAATCTTTTGTGACAATACTGGTGCAATTGCCTTGGCAAAGGAATCCATATTTCACAAGAGAACCAAGCACATCAAGAGATGCTTCAATTCCATCCGTGATCAAGTCAAGGAGGGAGACATAGAGATTTGCAAGATACATACGGATCTAAATGTTGCAGACCCGTTGACTAAGCCTATCTCACGAGAAAAACATGATCAACACCAAGACTCCATGGGTGTTAGAATCATTACAATGTAATCTAGATTATTAACTCTAGTGCAAGTGGGATATGAAGCAAATATGCCCTAGAGGCAATAATAAAGTTGTTATTTATATTTCCTTATATCATGATAAATCTTTATTATTCAGGCTAGAAATGTATTAACCGGAAACTTATTACATGTGTGAATACATAGACAAACAGAGTGTCACTAGTATGCCTCTACTTGACTAGCTCGTTAATCAAAGATGGTTAAGTTTCCTAGCCATAGACATGAGTTGTCATTTTATGAACGGGATCACATCATTAGAGAATGATGTGATTGACATGACCCATCTGTTAGCTTAGCACTATGATCGTTTAGTTTATTGCTATTGCTTTCTTCATAACTTATACATGTTCATGTGACTATGAGATTATGTAACTCCCGAATACCGGAGGAACACTTTGTGTGCTATCAAAAGTCACAACGTAACTGGGTGATTATAAAGATGCTCTATAGGTGTCTCCAATGGTGTTTGTTGAGTTGGCATAGATCAAGATTAGGATTTGTCACTCCGATTGTCGAAGAGGTATCTCTGGGCCCTCTCGGTAATGCACATCAATATAAGCCTTGCAAGCAATGTGACTAATGAGTTAGTTGCGGGATGGTGCATTACATAACGAGTAAAGAGACTTGCCGGTAACAAGATTGAACTAGGTATGATGATACCGACGATCGAATCTCAAGCAAGTAACATACTGATGACAAAGGGAACAACGTATGTTTTTATGCGGTTTGACCGATAAAGATCTTCGTAGAATATGTAGGAACCAATATGAGCATCCAGGTTCCACTATTGGTTATTGACTGGAGATAAGTCTCGGTCATGTCTACATAGTTCTCGATGGTGGCATAACCACTCATCATCACAATATCAAGGTTCCGAGACCAACTGTTAACACATGGAGGTACTAGAAACTGAGCTGAGACTCGAATCCATCATGCCTATAAGTCTCTATTACAGTAACTCGTCATCCTGATAGATAGATGAGAAGCCTAGTTTCTTAACCCCATAGAAAAGATGAGGGTGACTCAGATCAGAAGGACATAATGTAAAGGAGTAAAAAGATCCTTACGTTCCCTTCCACAATCAATTCCCATATATAACTAAAGCATTTCTAGACTCGACTTCGACCAGTTTGGCTTGGTAATCCTAAAGGCAGTCAGGCTCTGATACCAAAGTTGTCGGGACCCCGATCCTAAGTTATACCGATCTAGCATGTAACACATCATATCACTTTGCGGCCTCACACACGGTATCCCCACGGGTGCCACCTTACCTGGCCTGGAACCGTTTGCACCTTTTGGATCACGTATATAATAGTGTCGCTAGCATCCATATGACAGAGGACCAGGCCAACATGACTAGTCGTAAACCAAAGGTGGCACAAACTTACAGGGATAGGTTTCCCCAACAATAGGCATACATGACCCAACAATGCATGTGTCGCTCAGCAGCGAGTGAAACCAGGCTGTAGCAAGCTAGGAGGACTTCGGTAAGCTCCGCGTGACATTTCCATGTAGGGACAGACACATGAGCCAAGAAGGACACATGCCGATCATCCCATGTGTTCTAGAGCAGTAGCAAGCTACCATGGCTTAGTGGAAGCACTAGGAGATATTTCCCCATAAGAGAGGCTACCAAGAATAAACAACTAGGTGTCGGATCCCACACATAGCAATACACGTTACACGTATGCATAACATGCAAGTATGTGTTGTACAACATGGCATCACAACATAACTCAACAACTCATATAGATAAAAGCCCAGAAGAGCCACATAGCATTTATTACAAACAGGGGTCACATGACCCAACATACAGAGCATACAAGCAATGGAAGCATAACATGTCTTAGTATATACAACTACAAATGGAAAAGGCTGAGAGGCCTGATTTTCTACAAGACCCTCCCAAGGGTACAAGATCGTAGCTGAGGTAACAAGCCAAACATCGAAGTCCACACAAAACTACTAGTGAGACTCAAGTCTCCTCTGCAAAACCTAAATTAAGCAAACGTGAATACAAATGTACCCAACAAGACTTACATCAGAACTAACTACTCATGCATTGGTATCAACAAAGGGGTCGTGGAGTTTAACTGCAGCAAGCCAGCTTTGACTCGGTGGCTATTCTGAACTACGAGTACTATCTTTGAGGTAGCGCACAGGAGTCCACATATTCACCAAATCAATATGACACTATGGATATGCTCCCATCTCCCAACGACAAGGCTATCCATAGCACTCATGCTTATCTTGCACATTTTAGAGTATCCACTTCAAGTTATCTATGAACAATGTGGGCGTTCCATGTAGTCTATATCCGCGGACGCGGCTGTTCGAATAGATCATATTACCCTGCAGGGGTGTACTTCTTCACACACTCTCTCACCACTTATCGCCATTTACATGACATGTACTCGGCAACCTTCAAGCGGAAGCTTGGCGAGGGTGTCGGCCACGACTTGACTAACCACACAAGTCTCTAGTCCAGGTTTATCGCCTATTCGGGTTCCATCAGCAAGGAAATCCGGTTGGGGTTTCCACTACAGCCCCAAACGATGTGTACATGGTTCCTAGTCCCACCAAATGGGCGACACTTGGTACACCCGGCCATCGTGCCAAGTCCATCCAGAAACTAGTTGCAACTCCTGGACAGAGATCATGGTGATTAATAAGCCAAGTGGGGTCACGTTACCGGAACCCAATGTGTGGTAGTAACTGTCTTGGATCACAAACACATAACTCAGTTCTAGAGGACGGTTTCAATGAGACAACCCACCATGTAATCCTACACGGCCTCTCATCGCTACCTTTACCAAATCGTATTCACACACTTAGCTCTCAATAGTAGGACATGTTCACCACATTCCAAGTCATCCTCGATGAATTAGACCTGACACAACTCTAAGCAATAGGCATGACAAGCAAGCATGAATGAGTAGGCACATCATGGCAAAAACAACTCCTACTCATGCTAGTGGGTTTCAACTATTTACTGTGGCAAAGACATGTCATGCAAAGGAATGGGGTTCAAC
Organism: Triticum dicoccoides; assembly: GCF_002162155.2. NCBI lineage: Eukaryota > Viridiplantae > Streptophyta > Magnoliopsida > Poales > Poaceae > Triticum > Triticum dicoccoides. The sequence continues at coordinate 373,081,841 of NC_041382.1, forward strand.
TACCGCAACATGTAACAGTTGAGTCGCTATTGTCCTAATGCAATAAAGGAGGTCAGGAGAGAGAGAGAGAGAGAGAGAGATTGTATCGAGATGAACAAGGGGGGTTTGCTTGCCTGGCACTTCTGAAGCATTGTGTCTTCATCAGTGTCATCGATCACATCATCGAAACAACGTCTACTGAGAGGGGACAAACATCGGCAACCAAGATGGAACACAATAAATGCAATGCAACAATATGATGCATGATCATGACATGGCAATATGTTGTTGATTGAGCTAATGCAACTAACAACAATTTATATGAAGTTGGTTTGAACCCAAGGTTCAAATTCAAACTCCACGTAAGACATTTAAAATGCCATTTGTTCAAATTTTCATATATAGTACCTGTAAGTTGTTAAAACATGAATGAAAATGGCATAAACAGATTCTTTGGATTTTTCTGATAACTTTTCGTATATAAATTATTTCAATCTTAGCTACGGTTGATTTTATATGATTTTTAGAAGTTTAGGCATTTTCTGAAATAAATAAATCATTTCTGATTTATTTAAAATCCAGAAAACAATTACAGCATCAGATGACGCCAGGATGACATCAGCAGGTCAACACGGTCAGCAACAGTCAAACCTGATGCGTGGGACCCTGTCTTGGGATACCACGGCCACCTATGGGACCGAAGGCCCCTTGCTAGTTCAGCAGGGGGGATGTCGCGTTGCACAAAGAGCAGAAGAACGTGGGACAGCACGACAGAGATCACACGGGCAATTTTACCCAGGCTCGGGCCGCCGCAAGGCATAAAACCCTACTCCTGCTTTGGTGGATTGATGGTGGAAGAATGATGGTGGAGCGTACTACACTTGCCCGGTAGGGACGGCGGTGGATACACGCGTACAGGTGCGTGGGTGTACAATCTTCTAAACCTTTCTACGGTTGCCACGGGAAAACAGTCATTATGCACTGATAAGATAGCAAAACAGTGTTATCATACCTAACTCTGCAGGCTGACAGGGCACATTAAATGCACTTCTCAATGTCACATCGTTGCTTATCCGGCAAGCCTTGTTGGGCTTGTCTTGCTAGCTCCGCGACTGCTCGCTTGACACGTCGCGGGACGAGTGTCGCCTGTAGGTTTTTCCTGTAGAAAGAGGTTGCCATGTGGTGAATGGCTGTCACTTAATCACTTTGCGGCTTGAAACCACACTGATTGACGACGTGGGTCGTGGCGGAGTGGTTGGGTGAGGTAGTTTTGCCTCCGTGAGTCCCGGCAGGCCCTGCCAGGATGTCTTGGTCATTCTTCCGGGGGTGACCCCACCCTCGACGAGCTCGTCTGCCCGGCAATGGAGGCTTTTCTCCTAGTGGCATCTTGTTTCTCTGGCTTGATCTTGGTCCTCTTGATCTGCATGTTGTTTCTTCGAAGATCTTGGTTTCTTGTACTCTGGCATGGCTTAGTGCCACAACCATGTTCCCGTGCCTATGCACAGTCTAGGCAACAGACCCAGGGTTTGTTGCACCGATAGAAGCCCCTGGGCCTGCCTCGATCGCGCTTCCGAGCGTCGTCGGGGTTGGCCCTAATAAGTGCATAGGTCGCGGTGCTGGAGAGGCTGGTCTTTTGGAGTCTTCTTTGCTTCTTCATTAACCTTGAGCCTGGGCCGATTTCCAGTTTTTCTGCGCGTCATGTAAAGCCAATAGTGTTGGGGACACTCTTCTAATGGGCCATCAATGACGTTAATGCACAGGGTAGAAAGTGCCAATTCACGCTTCCCACCATGCCCATATCCTCAGCCACGTATGTTGCATGCATCACGCGGGGTAGGTAATGGAGGCGCGTGGCTGATACGTCTCCAACATATCTATAATTTTTGATTGTTCCATGCTATTATATTATCTGTTTTGGATCTTTATGGGCTTTATTATACACTTTTATATTATTTTTGGGACTAACCTATTAACCGAAGGCCCAGCCCAATTGTTGTTTTCTTGCCTATTTCACTGTTTCGAAGAAAAGGAATATCAAACGGAGTCCAAACGGAATGAAACCTTCGGGAGAGTTATTTTTGGAACGGAAGCAATCCAGAAGACTTGGAGTAGACGCCAGGGAAGCTTCGAGGTGGCCACGAGGCAGGGAGGTGCGCCCTACCCCCTTGGGCGCGCCCCCATCCTCGTGGGCCCCTCGTGGCTCCCCTGACCGACTTCTTTCACCTATATATGTCCATATACCCTAAAAACCTCGAAGAGCAGAATAGATCGGGAGTTCCACCATGATGTAGGGTGGAACCCTATAGCGTTGATCTTTCACGTTTGGAGTGGATCCTACGGGGAGACACGAAGAACACGTGGAAGCACAAAGGGAAAACACGGGGAAAACGAGAGAGAATCACTCAACCAACAAGGAATCGATCACACAAGTGCTAGATCACCACACACATAAGTGATACATATGATCCACAATCAACAAAGGGAAAGGATACAACGGAATCGTTCTTCTCCAAGAGGAGGCCTTGATGTTCTTCCCTAAAGAGGGGTCTTGAATCCGCTTGGGGATCTTCTCCGGAGAGGTCCTGATCTCCGAGGAGAAGTATCCAAGTGGATGAGCAAAGGCTCTCACAGAAACATGAGCTAATCCAATGCTAAGTCTCAAAAGGAGGAGGAGGAGTCCTATTTATAGGCTAGGGGGCGAAGGGGTACATGGGCTCAGCCCAACACGCGCACACAGGCGCTGGCCGGATGATCCAGGTTCGAAGCCGGATGATCCGGGTGGAGGCCCGGATGATCCGGAGACTCGGCTGGTGGAGGCGCAGGGCCGGATGTCCGGCTGGCGGTCCGGACGTCCGGGCAGGGTCCGGATGATCCGGGACGGGGTCCGGATGATCCGGCTTCAGGGGGGAGGCTTCTGTAGTCTTCGGTCGAATTAGCCGGATCGTCTGGACCGGGGTCCGGATCGTCCGGGCTCTGTCCGGATCGTCCGGGCCGCCGTCCGGATCGTCCGACCACCCTGGTCCTTGGTGCTTTTTCCTCTCCGTATTCATGCATGTCTTCCGCTTCCGGTTCTCCTTGCTTCCTAGCTTCTTCACGGTGAACTCCTTGGTACCTGAGTATGCATAGTGTTCCCGTTTGAGGTAGTAACCATGTCTCATGTGAATCGAAAGGGGATTGTGAGAGGAGTGATGTCACCTCGGTTTCAAGAGCTCTTGCATGTGCTCGAGTCATAGGTCCTGGAGGGGTTGGATGTGTTGCTGTAGAGTCCATGGGGATGATGGAAGGATGCTCCGCATCACACCGCCAGAAGCCTCCGCAGCCACCGAAAACCAATCTAGACCCGTTCCAGCACCCTGCCAGAGGGGGGGGAATCCCCCTCCGGTGGCCATCTTCATCATCCTGGCGCTCTCCATGACGAGGAGGGAGTAGTTCACCCTCGGGGCTGAGGGTATGTACCAGTAGCTATGTGTTTGATCTCTCTCTCTCTCTCGTGTTCTTGAGGTGGTATGATCTTGATGTTTCGCGAGGTTTGCTATTATAGTTGGATCTTACGATGTTTCTCCCCCTCTACTCTCTTGTAATGGATTGAGTTTTCCCTTTGAAGTTGTCTTATCGGATTGAGTCTTTAAGGATTTGAGAACACTTGATGTATGTCTTGCATGTGCTTATCTGTGATGACAATGGGATATCACGTGATCCACTTGATGTATATTTTGGTGATCAACTTGCGAGTTCCGTGACCTCATGAACTTATGCATAGGGGTTGGCACATGTTTTCGTCTTGACTCTCCGGTAGAAACTTTGGGGCACTGTTTGAAGTTCTTTGTGTTGGTTGAATAGATGAATCTGAGATTGTGTGAAGCATATCATATAATCATACCCACAGATACTTGAGGTGACATTGGAGTATCTAGGTGACATTAGGGTTTTGGTTGATTTGTGTCTTAAGGTGTTATTCTAGTATGAACTCTATGATAGATCGAACGGAAAGAATAGCTTCATGTTATTTTACTACGGACTCTTGAATAGATCAATCAGAAAGGATAAATTTGAGGTGGTTTCGTACCCTACCATAATCTCTTCGTTTGTTCTTCGCTATTAGTGTCTTTGGAGTGACTCTTTGTTGCATGTTGAGGGATAGTTATATTATCCAATTATGTTATTATTGTTGAGAGAACTTGCACTAGTGAAAGTATGAACCCTAGGCCTTGTTTCAACGCATTGCAATACTGTTTTCGCTCACTTTTATCATTAGTTACCTTGCTGTTTTTATATTTTCAGATTACAAAAACCATTATCTACTATCCATATTGCACTTGTATCACCATCTCTTCGCTGAACTAGTGCACCTATACAATTTACCATTGTATTGGGTGTGTTGGGGACACAAGAGCCTCTTTGTTATTTGGTTGCAGGGTTGCCTGAGAGAGACCATCTTCATCCTATGCATCCCACGGATTGATAAACCTTAGGTCATCCACTTGAGGGAAATTTGCTACTGTCCTACAAACCTCTGCACTTGGAGGCCCAACAACGTCTACAAGAAGAAGGTTGTGTAGTAGACATCAAGCTCTTTTCTGGCTCCGTTGCCGGGGAGGTTAGCGCTTGAAGGTATATCTTTAGATCTTGCAATCGAATCTTTTTGTTTCTTGTTTTAGCACTAGTTTAGTTTATAAAAGAAAACTACAAAAAATGGAATTGAGTTTGCCTCATACGCTTCATCTTTTTAATATATTTCATGAGAATGATGGAAAGGAAAATTGTGCTCAAATGCTAGAAGAAGAAGTCTATAAAATGTCTGGCACTAAATCTATGAATGATGAGCATGATTGCAATGTTTTTAGTATGAACTCCTTGAATATCCATAGTACTAATGATGATTGCACTAGTCATGATGAAAATGTCTCTTATAAGCATGTCAACTTTTGTGGAGTGCATAGAGCTTGCAAGTACACACCAATTATGGAAAATAGATTTTGCAAGAGGCATAAGTATTTGGAAACTATGTGGTTGCAAGAGAGGCTAGATGTTTGTGTTGAAAATTTAAAATTTCTTCACCATACTTGTGAATTTTGCAATGAACATGGTCATTTAAATCTCTGATGCAAATTGTTCCATGATCGTATCGTGTCCAAAAATTGTGATGATTTGATTTCCCTGGCACATCATAATGAACTTAGTTTGCTTTTGGGTTATGAAGAAATAAAACGTATAACTAAGCATATTCCAGAATATAACCTTGAGAAATTCCTCGATATTGATCTAGAAGAAATTTTTATGTATTGTGTGGTGAATTGCATTGAAAATCCTTATATTGCCAATTACATAAAGAAAAGAAAACAAATAGAGGATGAAGATACTACTAATGAAAGGGAAGAGGCTTCCCAATATCCTCCTATTATTTCTTATGATGAATCAGGTAACGAGGAGGAGCCTTCTATTCAACCAATCTCATCAATAAGGAGCTCAAAAATAGGATTGAACCCACACATGATGCGAAGAAGAAAAAGAAAAGACAGAGAAATAAAGGTAAAGAGGTATCCCTCCCAAATGATGTTTCCCCTATTACTCCTTGTGATGATGATAATTGCTATACTATTGGTGCTATCCATACTATTAATGATGAGAGTGATTATGCTTATGATATGAAAATGCCTAAGCTTGGGGATGCCATGTTTGATGAGAATGACATGTTTGAGAATATATTTGCTTCAATTAATGTTTGTCCCAAGCTTGGGGATGCTATGTTTAATGAAGATGATATTTGTAGTCTCCCAAGTTTTGATATGCAAATTTATTATGATGATAGCATGCCTCCTACTTATTATGATTATATTGATGAAAGTGGGTTTGGAAGAGTGTCAACTTTAGGAAGTAATGATCCCACTATTTTGGAGGATGTTGAATCTTATTGTGATAATTATGAAAGTGGATTTGGAGAGGTCATGAGTTTATTTAGTAATGATTCCACTATCTTGGAAGAGGTTTCAATTGATTATGATGAGAACAAGGTTGCTACTTATGATGATTATTGTGATGACACTTATGATATAAAAAGTACTGATGATTATATTTATAAACCTTGTCATGATTATGATTACCCTTTTTCTGAACATTACTCCTTTAATGTGGAAACAATTTATAGTATTCAAGTTTCTTATGATACTCCCACTATTCCGAACGAGAAGAATTTTGCTTATGTGGAGAGTAATAAAATTTCTATGCTTGTAGATCATGAAAAGAATGCTTTATGTGATAGTTATATTGTTGAATTCATTCATGATGCTATTGAAAATTATTATGAGGGAGTAATATATGCTTGTAGGAGTTGCAATAATATCAAGTTTCCTCTCTATGTGTTGAAAATCTTGAAGTTGTGCTTGTTCTACCTTCTTATGCAAGTTGATTCTTGTTCCCATAAGTTGTTTGCTCACAAAATCCCTATGCATATGAAGTGGGTTAGACTTAAATATGCTAGTCATATTCTTCATGATGCTCTCTTTATGTTACAATTCTTATCTTTTATGTGAGCATCATTGAAACCATCATGCCTAGCTAGGGGCGTTAAACGATAGTGCTTGTTGGGAGGCAACCCAACTTCAATTTTGTTCTTTGCTTTTAGCTCCTGTTTAGTAATAAATAATTCATATAGCTTCTGTTTAGATGTGGTTTTATGTTTTAATTAGTGTTTGTGCCAAGTAGAACCTTTGGGAAGACTTGGGTGAAGTCTTCGCGATCTTGCTGTAAAAAACAGAAACTTTTGCGCTCATGAGATTAGCTGCCATTTTTTACTGGAGAGTGCAATTAGGTTGATACTTTTTGCAGATGATTAATAGACAAATTCCTCAGGTCCACCAATTTATTTGAGAATTTTATTTGTTCCAGAAGTATACGTTTGATACAGATTAGTACAGACTGTTCTGTTTTGACAGATTCTGTTTTCCATGTGTTGTTTGCTTATTCTGATGAATCTATGAGTAGTATCGGAGGGTATGAACCATAGAGAAGTTGGAATACAGTAGATATTACACTAATATGAATTTGGAATGACTTCACAATAGTACCTAAGTGGTGATTTATTTCTTATACTAATGGAGCTCACGAGATTTTCTATTTTGAGTTTTGTGTTGTGAAGTTTTCAAGTTTTGGGCAAAGGTTTGATGGATTATGGAACAAGGAGTGAAAGAGCCTAAGCTTGGGGATGACCATGGCACCCCAAGGTAAAATTCAAGGACACCAAAAAATCCTAAGCTTGGGGATGCCCCGGAAGGCATCCCCTCTTTCGTCTTCGTCTATCGGTAACTTTACTTGGAGCTATATTTTTATTCACCACATGATATGTGTTTTGCTTGGAGCGTCTTGTATGATTTGAGTCTTTGCTTTTTAGTTTACCACAATCATCCTTTCTGTACACACCTTTTTAGAGAGACTCGCATGATTTGAAATTTATTAGAATACTGATGAGGACATCAATACCATTGTTACACCCACAGCCCCTGCTATACATACTGGACCAATTACTAGAGCTCGCACACGCCAATTGAATTATCAGGTACTTTCGTTTCTTGGTAACGATTCTAATGTTCATGAGAATAAGATGATGCCTAAATTGGATACATTTGTTTTGCTTACAAATGAAGGGCCTACCTTGGACAAGAAAGATGAACCTTGGAGCAAGTTCAAGCATGGAGATGATGGCATGCGCAAGGGGATCAAGAACGGAGTTACAAGTGATGATTTCAGGACTTTGAAGCCACCATAAGGAGTGCATGAAGCCTTGGACGAAATATACAAGATGCCACTTCATAAATTTCCTCCAGAGGCTATTTTAGGTGTTGCGTCACCTTATTATTGGGCCAGGCCCATGTATTTTCGAAATACTTAAGTATAGGATGTTTTTAGAGTCCGTATGTGTGGGGAAACAAGAGTTAGGGTTGGTTTTGGACCCCTCCTCCAAGGGCCACGAAATTCCCCCCTCTTCCTCCATATATACAGCCCTTAGGGCGTCGTTTAGACTTTGGGATTTGTTTAGTTAAAAGTTAGCCATTGCAACTTCGTGTACTTCGTTTGTGTCCAACGACCAGACCAAGACCGCTTACGGATCCCCACCATTATCAATACTTCATATATATTTGCAATATTCAGATTGCTTTATCATATTCTTGCTTGTTCTTCGATTGCTTGCAGGAATAGGCCTTCATGGTCAGGCTGACCGTGCTTCCGGCATCGTCAGTAACCTCAGGAGATTGGTTTAGCGATTGCTAAGGCGCAATGTCGTGCACGTTTGTAGTCGGATCGTCAAAGTCGTCTCCACCAAATCGATAGTTATCATCTCATCGAAAGATCGGGACACCCCGCCTCTATCAAGTGGTATCAGATTTCCAGGTTGCTCGGTGAGATTTTACAGTTTTTCATAGTTTAGGTCGAGTCTGTTCTTCATACCTATAGTGCACGAAAAAGCCAAAAAAATTTAGGGTTAGGTCATCATATCCGAACCAATCTGAGCCTTTGCATAGTCTTTTTAGAGTTTTGCTTTGTTGAATTTGCGGTTGCATCGTCGTGTCGAGTTGCTGGTCTTAGAGTCTAGTCCCTTAGAGTTTCGAGTTCTGTTCACAGGTTGTCACGCCGACGCCGCACCATTGTCATCATCAGGACATCAATACCATTGTTAGACCCACAACCCCTATTGTTATACATACTGGACCAATTACTAGAGCTCGCACACGCCAATTGAATTATCAGGTACTTTCGTTTCTTGGTAACGATTTTAATGTTCATGAGAATATGATGCTGCCTAAATTGAATACATTTGTTTTGCTTACGAATGAAGGGCCTACCTTGGATAAGAAAGATGAACCTTGGAGCAAGTTCAAGCATGGAGATGATGGCATGCGCAAGGGGATCAAGAACGGAGTTACAAGTGATGATTTCAGGACTTTGAAGCCACCATAAGGAGTGCATGAAGCCTTGGACGAAATATACAAGATGCCACTTCATAAATTTCATCCAGAGGCTATTTTAGGTGCTGCGTCACCTTATTATTGGGCCAGGCCCATGTATTTTCGAAATACTTAAGTATAGGCTGTTTTTATAGTCCGTATATGTGGGGAAACAAGAGTTAGGGTTGGTTTCGGACCCCTCCTCCAAGGGCCACGAAATTCCCCCCTCTTCCTCCATATATACAGCCCTTAGGGCGTCGTTTAGACTTTGGGATTTGTTTAGTTAAAAGTTAGCCATTGCAACTTCGTGTAGTTCGTTTGTGTCCAACGACCAGACCAAGACCGCTTACGGATCCCCACCATTATCGATACTTCATATATATTTGCAATATTCAGATTGCTTTATCATATTCTTGCTCGTTCTTCGATTGCTTGCAGGAATAGACCTTCGTGGTCAGGCTGACCGTGCTTCCGGCATCGTCAGTAACCTCAGGAGATTGGTTTAGCGATTGCTAAGGCGCAATGTCGTGCACGTTTGTAGTCGGATCGTCAAAGTCATCTCCACCAAATCGATAGTTATCATCTCATGGAAAGATCGGGACACCCCGCCTCTATCAAATACTCTATGTGCTTCACTTATATCTTTTGAGCCATATAGTTTTTGCTCTAGTGCTTCACTTATATCTTTTAGAGCACGACGGTGGTTTTATTTTACAGAAATAATTGATCTCTCGTGCTTCACTTATATTATTTTGAGAGTCCTTTAGAACAACATGGCAATAATAAAAACTTTCATATAAGTGTATTGAATACTATGAGAAGTTTGATACTTGATGATTGTTTTGAGATATGAAGATGGTGATATTGGAATGCTAGTTGAGTAGTTGTGAATTTGAGAGATACTCGTGTTAAAGTTTGTGATTCCCGTAGCATGCACGTATGGTGAACCGTTATGTGATGAAGTCGGAGCATGATTTATTTATTGATTGTCTTCCTTATGAGTGGCGGTCGGGGACGAGCGATGGTCTTTTCCTACCAATCTATCCCCCTAGGAGCATGCGCGTAGTACTTTGTTTCGATAACTAATATTTTTTTGCAATAAGTATATGAGTTCTTAATGACTAATGTTCAGTCCATGGATTATACGTACTCTCACCCTTCCACCATTGCTAGCCTATCTAGTACCGCGCAACTTTCGCCGGTACCATAAACCCACCATATATCTTCCTCAAAATAGCCACCATACCTACCTATTATGGCATTTCCATAGCCATTCCGAGATATATTGCCATGCAACTTTCCACCGTTCCGTTTATTATGACACGCTTCATCATTGTCATATTGCTTTGCATGATCATATAGTTGACATCGTATCTATGGAAAAGCCACCATTCATAATTCTTTCATACATGTCACTCTTGATTCATTGCAAATCCCGGTACACCGCCAGAGGCATTCATATAGAGTCATATTTTGTTCTAAGTACCGAGTTGTAATTATTGAGTTGTAAGTAAATAAAAGTGTGATGATCATCATTATTAGAGCATTGTCCCAGTGAGAAAAGGATGATGGAGACTATGATTCCCCCACAAGTCGGGATGAGACTCCGGATGGAAAATAAGAAAAGAAAAGAAAAAAAGAGGCCAAAAAAAGAAGGCCCAAATAAAAAAAGGAAAAAAAAGGAAAAAATGAAATGAGAGAAAAAGAAAGAAGGGACAATGTTACTATCCCTTTTCCACACTTGTGCTTCAAAGTAGAACCATGATCTTCATGATAGAGAGTCTCCTATGTTGTCACCTTCATAAACTAGTGGGAATTTTACATTATAGAACTTGGCTTGTATATTCCAATGATGGGCTTCCTCAAATTGCCCTAGGTCTTCGTGAGCAAGCAAGTTGGATACACACCCACTTAGTTTCTTTTGTTGAGCTTTCATACACTTATAGCTCTAGTGCATCCGTGGCATGGCAATCCCTACTCACTCACATTGATATCTATTAATGGGCATCTCCATAGTCCGTTGATACGCCTAGTTGATGTGAGACTATCTTCTCCTTTTTTGTCTTCTCCACAACCACCATTCTATTCCACCATAGTGCTATATCCATGGCTCACGCTCATATATTGCGTGAAGATTGAAAAAGTTTGAGAACATCAAAAGTATGAAACAATTGCTTGGCTTGTCATTGGGGTTGTGCATGATTTAAATATTTTGTGTGATGAAGATAGAGCATAGCCAGACTATATTATTTTGTAGGGATAACTTTCTTTGGCCATGTTATTTTGAGAAGACATGATTGCTTAGTTAGTATGCTTGAAGTATTATCATTTTCATGTCAATATTAAACTTTTGTCTTGAATCTTATGGATCTGAATATTCATGCCACAATAAAGAAAATTACATTGAGAAATATGTTAGGAAGCATTCCACATCAAAAATTCTGTTTTTATCATTTACCTACTTGAGGACGAGCAGGAATTAAGCTTGGGGATGCTGATACGTCTCCAACGTATCTATAATTTTTGATTGTTCCATGCTATTATATTATCTATTTTGGATGTTTATTGGCTTTATTATACACTTTTATATTATTTTTGGGACTAACCTATTAACCGGAGGCCCAGCACAAATTGTTGTTTTCTTGCCTATTTCAGTGTTTCGAAGAAAAGGAATATCAAACGGAGTCCAAACGAATGAACCCTTCGGGAGAGTTATTTTTGGAACGGAAGCAATCCACAAGACTTGGAGTAGACGTCAGGGAAGCTTTGAGGTGGCCACGAGGCAGGGAGGCATGCCCTACCCCCTGGGCATGCCCCCACCCTCGTGGTCCCCTCGTGGCTCCCCTGACGGACTTCTTTCGCCTATATATGTCCATATACCCTAAAAACATCAGAGAGCAGAATAGATCGGGAGTTCCGCTGCCAGAAGCCTCTGTAGCCACCGAAAACCAATCTAGACTTGTTCCGGCATCGTGCCGGAGGGGGGAATCCCACTCCGGTGGCCATCTTCATCATCTCGGCGCTCTCCATGATGAGGAGGGAGTAGTTCACCCTCGGGGATGAGGGTATGTACCAGAGCTATGTGTTTGATCTCTCTCTCTCTCTCTCTCTCGTGTTCTTGAGGTGGTACGATCTTGATGTATCGCGAGCTTTGCTATTATAGTTGGATCTTATGATGTTTCTCCCCCTCTACTCTCTTGTAATGGATTGAGTTTTCCCTTTGAAGTTGTCTTATCAGATTGAGTCCTTAAGGATTTGAGAACACTTGATGTATATCTTGCATGTGCTTATCTGTTGTGACAATGGGATATCACGTGATCCACTTGATGTATGTTTTGGTGATCAACTTGCGAGTTCCGTGACCTCGTAAACTTATGCATAGGGGTTGGCACACGTTTTCGTCTTGACTCTCCGATAGAAACTCTGGGGCACTCTTTGAAGTTCTTTGTGTTGGTTGAATAGATGAATTTGAGATTGTGTGATGCATATCGTATAATCATACCCACAGATACTTGAGGTGACATTGGAGTATCTAGGTTACATTAGGGTTTTGGTTGATTTGTGTCTTAAGGTGTTATTCTAGTACGAACTCTATGATAGATCGAACAGAAAGAATAGCTTCATGTTATTTTACTATGGACTCTTGAATAGATCGATCAGAAAGGATAACTTTGAGGTGGTTTCGTACCCTACCATAATCTCTTCATCAGTTCTCCGCTATTAGTGTCTTTGGAGTGACTCTTTGTTGCATGTTGAGGGATAGTTATATGATCCAATTATGTTATTATTGTTGAGAGAACTTGCACTAGTGAAAGTATGAAACCTAGGCCTTGTTTCAACACATTGCAATACCGTTTTCGCTCACTTTTATCATTAGTTACCTTGCTGTTTTCGTATTTTCAGATTATAAAAACCATTATCTACTATCCATATTGCAGTTGTATCACCATCTCTTCGCTGAACTAGTGCACCTATACAATTTACCATTGTATTGGGTATGTTGGGGACACAAGAGACTCTTTGTTATTTGGTTGCAGGGTTGCCTGAGAGAGACCGTCTTCATCCTACGCCTCCCACGGATTGATAAACCTTAGGTCATCCACTTGAGGGAAATTTGCTACTGTCCTACAAACCTCTGCACTTGGAGGCCCAACAACGTCTACAAGAAGAAGGTTGTGTAGTAGACATCAGTGGCATGGGAGAGTGTCAGGGTGAGGGCCCGATCTTCTTGAATTGGCGGAGCAGGACGGCGGTCGCTCATTGATGGAGCGACTCCCCTCCTTGGACTACCTATAAAAGGAGGGGCGAAGGGGGGGCTGAGCCATCCATCTCAGCATTCCTTCTTCCATGTATTCTACCTCTCGCTGGTTACGACGAAGGCAAGAGCCTGGGGCCAGCCCTCCGGCTTTAGATCGCGTTTAGAGTTGTCGAATGTTTGTATTGGCGCTTGGGGAGTGAACCCGGTCTTTGTCCGGAGAAGCGTCGTGGACGTACCGCCCGTGGCGCGGGAGATATCAAGCTTCCCCGTTGTGGGAATTGCTTGCTCCTTCCGCCTCGGCTAGCCTCTTGTTAAGTAGTGTGGTACCAGGCTTCAAGCTACCATTGCTCGTGGGCCTAGCGATCGGGTCCTCGACGTCTCTGGTGCTTGCCCGGGAGGCAGGGCTGGGGATTGTTGGTAATCCCAGCACTTCCCCTTTCGGTGGTCCTAGAGTTGATGTCGATGAGAGGTGCGCCTTCCTGCCCACCGAAGTGGGGAACGATGCGCCTCGAGTCCCCTGGCCATCTTGGACGCAAACTGTCTCTCCGGAGAAGGCGTCAGACCGCAAGATCGACGCTTCCGTGGATAGGTGTTGATGAAGATAAAGCCAGGGAAGAAGGAGAAGGCGGGAGGCAGGTCATCCTGTTAGAGTACAACTACATCGACGCGTTGGTCTAGTACTGGTGACCTGCTGCCTCGTCTTTCTGCATTCCCCTTCCCCTCCTCGGCACCATCAGCACCGTTTCCTCGGTGGCCGGGGAAGGGGTCGCCCTCCTGGTGCTTCCGCTTCCTCCAGTAGTCTCCTGACTGGGCCCCGACGCCCTTTTCTGCCGGTGCCTATGCTGGAGCCTTATGCTTAGTCCTGGAAGTGGTGACCAGGGGGGTGCTGAGGTGCTCCGCCCGTCTTCCTCCTTCACAACCTTGCCACTCCCGATCTTGTCAGGCTGTGTCCAGCAGCTCTTCACGAGGAACGGGTGGCGTTGTGCCGGCATGTTGCCCTCCCTGTTCTCTTCCCACCGCACTACCTGGGACAAGAGGGATAGGGAGAGGAGTTTACGGTGCACTTATATTTTTCCAATCTTAAATTTATAGGCACTTGCCAAATTTTAATTCAAATAATGTAAACTCTCGAGTCCATGTTCTGTAAGGCTTGTACTTGTATAGCATATTAATGAAAAAAGATGATCCTTGCCGGAAACCCGTGCGCGTATATGTCCATGAAGAGGTGAAATGCATCTTTATTTTAAACAAATGAGTTTTCCACGGCAGGCTGTCCTGCCGGTACCCTTTCTATTTTCGGTTCATTGAAAATGATTTTAGTTGTACCTATTTGAATTCATTTGGTGCTAGGGTTTGAACATCCCCAGTTCAAATTCATTTGAATTTTAAACATGATGATCAAGTAAAGACAATAGGGGCTGAGCTAGAGCTGTGACACGGTGACACGAGCACGAGCTAGAGCTCTCGAGGCCGAGGTGACATCTCTCCTTAGTGATATTCCATATGACCCACTCTAGACATGACTACTACCTGAGTCCGGAATGTTGTGCATGATTAGGTACCAAGAGGGCCCCCTCGATGATGCACATGAAGACGGATAAGTCCCAAAGTACAAGGATGAAGAGGAACAACAGAAAGAACCAAGAGCAGCTCCCAGGTCCCGGGCATCTGGCCATGGCCCTGGACATCCGGCCCTCAAGATGCCCACACAATAGCAGCCCAGCAGCCGCAATGCTATAGGGCACGGGCATCCATCCTGGCCCCGGACATCCTGCGCCTGCCCGAAAATCCGGCCTCCTTCACTGAACTGCACCAAAATGGCCCGGCGAGCCTGGACATCCGCCCCCCTGCCTGGACATCCGGCTCCTCGTGATGGCCCGAACATCCGTCTCCTCCTATTTGCGCACAGTGAAAGGGGCGAGGCCCATGTACCCCTCTGCCCCCTAGACTATTTATACTCCTTCTCCTCCCTCTCTCTAGGGTTAGCAAAGGATTAGCTCATTTTAGAGATAGAGCTTTGCTCATCAATTCGGTTCAAGACCCCTCGCGGGAAGACCACCAAGACCTCCTCACAGAGAAGAACTACCGCCTCTTGTATCGTCCTTTTTTGCGTTAGGATCTTGTATCACTCTTTATGTTCATGGATCTAGCACATGTGTGATTGTTCTCATTGATTTGAGTGTTTTTCTCTTGTGTTATCCCCTCATGTTCCTTGTAGGATCCTCTCCATTTCGTGAAAGATCGGGCCTCGGGTTTCCACCCTACATCATCTTGTTAGGATGAGCCTTGGTTGATCACGAATTTGGAGCCCTACCCTTTGTTTTCTAGCCTAGTTTTGTTTATTTTTTCCTAATCTCAAAAATTCCCCACCAAAAATAGCCCTAAATTTTTTCGTGATATGTTGTTGTGATGAAGTTTTGTTGGGTTTGATACATGGATTTCGTGTGTAACAGGTACATCTAGCTTTCCCCCATCATTTCCCAATTTCCATCCATGAAATCTCTTGAATTTGTCCTGAAATTTCCTTTTTCCCCACGAGTTCATCGAGTTCATCTCGGATTTGGAGGCCCGGACATCCGGCCCATGCCCTCGGACATCTGGCCTCCCGCAGACCCACTTCCTCCTCCACTTCCATTCCGGCTAACTTTCGCTAAATCTTGCCCAGGTTCCCACTTACACTTGCGCATACCACCACCATATTCCACAACTACAATCGCTTACCCGCTACCAACTCCGAAGTTTTTGTCACATTTTGTTCTTTGAGAATTTGAGTTGTGGTTTTCGTTTCCTAACACATTTTAGCAACTTAGGGACGGTTCGACATTGACATCACCGCCGCTCATATTCACCACAGACTCGTCATCGACAACGACCACTCCACCATTTTGACACCCTCATCTGTAAGCAAGGATGGTAACTTTGACTACACATTTGTGTACTCCATTGCCATTGCATTAATAACCACCATAGCTCATCTTGCATACCTTTCCTGTCGAGACTAGCCTTTGAGTATTGTCGGCAATGTTACTTGTGCACATTAGTGGTCATTGCCTATATCACTTCATATTGGTATACATATTTTGGTATCATCTCTTGTGTCACAAAGGTTGTCATCGCATATACGCAATTGCTATCTTGGTTTCTTGAAGTTTTGCATAAGAGGAAAAAGAAAGAGCTCAAAATAGAAAGAGCCAAACAAGCTTTTAAGAAAAAGGAAAATAAAAGGAAAAGAGCTTTTAAGCAAGAACCATAACATCATAATACATTAAGATTGTCATACTCGATCATCTTGGATCATATCATCAGAACACCATACATATAGTATACTTGGGATAGAAGTCGTTGCATTTTGTTTAGTAGGTTGTGCACAAGTCTCATATCCTACTATTGTGCAATCGAGCTAGCGTCTCTCTAGCATTGTGCAACGAGAGAATTTTTATGGATTCCACATTTTGGCTCATTCCTTGGTTGCACGTCGCCATTTATCTATCCGTGTGTGTGTTTCCGTGTGCCATATCTTGCTATTGGTCTACTTGTTGCATTTGCAAATTTGCGAATCTTTTTCAATATTATTGAGTCTTACTAACAAATTGCATAAATTTTGTCCACCATGCTCACCAAGCTCCACCAAAGGCTTTATTTGTTTAGGTGTGAGAAATCGACGAGATATGGTACCAATTGTGCTATTTCCTTGTTACATCATTGAGTGATCATTAATCTATTCTCAACACGGTTAAGGTAAATTTGGTATACTTATTTCTTTTCCTCCACTCACATACTTACTTGGAATAATGGATAGGCCAACTACATCTACCAACCCACTCTTCATCGAGCAAGATGAGGACCCGAACACCTACGTCACCAAGAAGCACCTCTTCGGCACACAACGAGCTTTGCATCAAGAACAACAAGCATTGAGCGACCGCATCGACAACCTTGCCACCGACTTGCGGCATTCCAAGCAACATACAAGATATACTTTGACAACAAGCTTGTTGAACAAAACAAGAGAGCAATGCAAGAATGGATGAGATTCGTGCCTTGTTGGTCAACCGCTCTTCTACCTCTTCATCATATTCAAGACGGAGTCACTCAAGTCATTCCTCTGACACCATCTCCCGTTCAAGTATACCGACATTGAACACTCTTCATGGAGCCACGCGCCAAAACCGTCAAGCAAACCACAATTCTCTACACGGCAATGGTCCTCAAGAGCAACTTGAAGAGCAAGAACATCGACGTCGTCAAAATCAAACTACCCTTGGTCAAGCACAAGAAAGGCAACACCAATGCCAACAAGCGGAAGAGCAAGAACGCGAACCCCAATGAGAGCAAATGCAAGAGCGACAACACCAACATCAAGACGAGCAACACGCTGACACTCTCTGTAAACAACAACAACGATGTGAAGCACAAGCCCTTGAGGCGCGACGTGCCCTCCGTGAAACCAATCATGTTGTCGCAGCCCGCAACCGACGTGTTCGTGAAGAAGAAGAAGCCCTTTGTGAGGAAGTACAAGAATGACGACATCAAGCATGATTGCAATGACAATTTCTACTAGCTCCTCCACAAGCTCGATAAGAACCACAAGTTCGCCAAGAGGAACAAGACAATGGGAATCCTCCACGCCAAGAGCAACTTGAGGGCGACAACTCTCCATGTCAAGGACGTCATCACCCTCGATCCCAACACAATGAAGATCAACGATACGACAAGCTCAAGTTCACCATGCCCAAGTTCTCTAGAAGCAACGACCCCGAAGAGTACCTTTCATGGGAATTGAAGGTTGACAAGATCTTTCGTTTGCACAAAAATGAGGGAGAGAAGAAGATCGCCATGGCATCCCTTGAGTCCCAAGACTATGTGCTCATTTGGTGGGAGCAAGTCATTGAGCGCCGAGAAGCAAGAGGTGAACCACCAATCACAACTTGGGATCAAACGAAGGATGTCATGAGAGCGTGCTTTGTGCCAACGTACTATAACCGCGACCTCTTCAAGTGACCACAACTCCTCAAGCGATGAACAAGGAGCATTGAAGAATACTACAAGGAAATGAAGATCGTCATGTTGCAAGCTAATGTCATAGAAGATGATGAGAAAACTAGGGCATGTTTCTTGAGCAGACTCAATCATCCTATCAAGAAGATCACCGACTTCCAATCTTACTCCGACCTCATCGAGCTAGTGCGTCAAGATTCCAAAGTGGAGCGACAAGTGCAAGATGACTTCAAGTATGCCAAGTACTCTTCAAAGAGCTACGACTCCAACAACCAAGCTTCAATGACTCCACCGACTTCTACCTCAACCAAACTATCTCAAAGCATCGGCGACAAGTCAAATTAAAAGAAAACTTCGACAACCTCAAGTTGTCCTCCTACTATAAGCAACTTCAAGCCGAGAGCTTCATCATCTACAACTCCACCGGATGAGACCATCAAGATAAGTTCCATCAAATGCTTCACATGCGGTGGCAGAGGCCACAAGTCCTTTGAGTGTACCAATAAGCGCACCATGATCATCAACGATGACGACTCCATGAGTGAAGGGGAAATGGAAGCCCTTGAGCATGTGGCTATGCACGGGCAAGTGATTCGAGCCCCTCTCTTGTTACAATGGCCTAGCACCAAGTCTTTTGTGACAATGATTTGAGCCCCTCTCTTGTTGTTTCCAACGTCTTGACCCTTCAACATCAACAAAACGAAGACCAAAGATGCCATATCTTCCACACCAAGGCGAGCATCAATGGGAAGTCCGTGAAGGTCATCATCGAAGGAAGTTGCCACAATTTGGCTAGTGAAGAGCTGTGTTCCAAGCTACAATTGGTCAAGATGAAGCATCCCCGTCCCTACAAGGTCCAATGGCTTAGCGACTCCGGCACTATTCAAGTGGAGCACACCCACTCGTACTGTAAGGTGCTATACAAACGGTTTTGAACCCCTTTTCGCGACAACATTTGGAAGCATCGCCAAGTGAATGTGGGCAATATGGGGGGTCCTTCCCACACGACCTAGAAACCGTCGGGGAGGATCGCCATAGAATAAACATATGAGAAGCTGCCCCAGTCCCACACGTTACATCTCGACGTTACGTTTCTGATCAGAGAGACATCCCAAACAATTACGCTGCTATAGTCATGTGAAAAAGGTGGACATCAACATTTAATCTACTGATATGTTTGTGATAGGTATGTTATCACACACGGTTCAAGAATGTAAAATGTGTGTGGTGCCTCTACTAACACCAACGTGTCCATTTTCATAAATGTGTGCGATTGGTATTCCTATCACACATGCACACTGGTTTGAAATGTTTGCCATATTACCACGAATTGCACACTCATATGAGACGAAACCGTGTGTGCGTCCGTCGGGCATCGCAAACGTTTCACGTCAAAGAACCGTTTGTTCTCTTTTGTGGCACATTATTTCATTCACTCATGTATATTTTTATTTGTAATTTATAATTTGAATTGGAAATTTTGAAATATGAAACGTGCAATTCAAATTCTTAGCACAATGGTTCAGAAACGAATCCATAAATAAATTTGTCAGTACAATATGTTTAGTAATTACAGGATTAGACAGTAATTAAATATGATGAACCACGGTATTTAGAGGTGGTAAAGGTGAAGAGACAAGTGTAAATCATTTTGACTGCCGTCGGTGATGAAGAAGCGGAATGCCGATAATGTGCCTTCTTGCATTCCATAGGCACGATGAACTTTTGTCCAACCCCTTGTGACGATCACCCGCCCATCCTTCACCGCCTTCAGGAAGACTTCTAGAGCATTATAATGGTAGCATGAATTATATACTTTAACCATAGTTGCCTCCACTCCGGTCATGTAGTTTGCAAGGTAATCATCAGTAAATTGCTTCGGAAACCACTGAAAAGAGAAAAATATCACATACTGAGGTCTAATAGAGTAACTTGTTGTGGGCAGGGGAAAAGGCAACACATTACTTACCATCCTAAAGTTCACTCTTGTCTTGGGCAAAGTGTAAATAAAGAGCTTAATTCCCATCACCCGTTTCTTTCGCCTAACAATCTTTCTTAGTTTCCTCACTTGACGCTTGTTCATGAATATCTCATTGCCCCATACACAAAAGGGATCGAAGCGTGGATCAGTACCGCTCATATATGTACATACAAGCAACTAGTAAATGTTAGAAGCTAAACTGAGATTGCACACATGATGTAAAATACAACTACCTACGTTCCTAAGTACAAGTATTTTTAGAGATTTCAATATGAACTACATACGGATGTATATAGAATTCTAGATATAGTTTAGATTAGAATCTAGGTTCACTTATTTTGCTCCTTGTGTAGTCTATATTGGAATCTCTAAAAATACTTATATTTAGGAACATATGGTGTATAGGACATGGGATGCAGCTAACCTCGACGGCAAACAACAACATCGCCCATTGTAGCCTTGCGTAAGTACATGGAAAGCCAGTGTTAACTACAAGAGGGTTAACATCTACCAAAAAATAGCAAATGGTAATAAACGGTAGCATATGTAGTGATATCTTCATTGCGAAAGAGTAGCACGGTAGCAAAGGGACGGATTAAAAAATGGATACAACTGTTAATTGCAACGGGCTGAACAACATCCCAAGTCATGTATCGTAAGTTTGTAGCCATTGAAATACAACTGTTTAAAAATGGATACAACTGTTAATTGCAACAGGCTTAATGGACATTGAAACCGGTACTGATAAAAATGCAATTGGCAGAGTTAAACATCACAAGGCAGGTGCTGCCAGAGCACATAATGGCCCAGTTGTCTATAAAAAGGTAGGGAAAATAACTAAAACATGTTAGGCATGTTTACTACAACATGCTTATTAATACATCGACCGTACAAAACATAGCCATTAATTGCAACTGGTATTGGTAAGATTGAACTGGTGAGTTCAAACTTGGTAAGTCCTAAGAGGTAGTTGCTGGGGCACTTCATCTTGGCCAGAGCCCGCCCAAAGTCAGCGG
Source organism: Triticum dicoccoides (assembly GCF_002162155.2). NCBI lineage: Eukaryota > Viridiplantae > Streptophyta > Magnoliopsida > Poales > Poaceae > Triticum > Triticum dicoccoides. The sequence goes on from NC_041382.1 coordinate 373,103,012, forward strand.
TGGCGGAGGCGAGCTCTTCCTCCGGGCCAAAGCATGGATCAGTGCAGCCGACATGTGTACCTACAAGAAGCAAGTAAATGTTAGAAGGCAAATTGCAATTGCACAAATCATGTAAAATATTGTAACACATGTGATGCAGCTAACCTCAACAGCAAACAACAGCATCGCCCGTTATGGCCCTGCGTAAGTACATGGAAAGGCATGTTAAGTACAACAGGGTTGGCATCGACCAAAAATAGCAAATGGGCAGCATCTCTAGTATGTCTTCATTGCAGAGAGTAGAATGGTAGCAAAGTGGCAGATTAAAAAATGGATACAACTGTTAATTTCAAAAGGCTTAACAGCATCCTAAGTCATGTTTTGTAAGTTTGTCGTCATTGCAATACAACTGTTTAAAAATGGATCCAACTATTAATTGCAACAGGCTTAATAGCCATTCAAATCGGTACTGATAAAAATGCAATTGGCAGAGTTAAACATCACAAGGCATGTGCTGCCAGAGCAGAGAATGGACCAGTTGTCTATAAAAAGGTTGGGAAAGTAGCTAAAACGTGTTAGGCGTGTTTACGACAACATGCTTAATACATCTACCATACAAAACATAGCCATTAATTGCAACTGGTATTGGTAAGATTGAACAGGTGAGTACATACTTGGTAAGTCCTAAGAGGTAGTTGCTGGGGCACTTCATCTTGGCTAGAGCCCGCCCAAAGTCAGCGACGACGGAGGCGAGCTGTTCCTCTGGATCAAAGCATGGATTGGTGCCACTGACATGTGTACCTACAGGCAACCAGTAAATGGTAGAAGTTAAACTCGAATTGCACAAATGATGTGAAATACTGTAAGACGTGGGATATAGCTAACCTCGACGGCAAACAACATCATCAACAATTATGACCCTGCGTAAGTACATGGACAGGCATGTTAAGTACAATAGGGTTAGCATCCACCAAAAATAGCAAATGGGCAGCATCTCTAGTGATATCCTGAGTCATGTATTGTAAGTTTTTTGTTGGTATTGGTGAAATTGAGCTGGACAGTTAATACGTGAACATCACACAGTGTGCAGTACTGAAATAAATAAGGCACGAACATGCTTAATGCATCAAAACGTACTAAACATAGCCATTGCAAGTGGTATTCGTAAGATTTCGCTGGTCAGATCATACATGTTAAATCCTGGGGGGTAGTCGCTGGGGCACTTCATCTGGGCCAGAGCCTGCACCGTGTCGGCGACGACGGAGGCGAGGTGTTCCTCCAAGTCAACACACACAACGGCCATCGCGTCATGGACCGCCATCAGCTCCTTGACCTCCACGTGATATTTGGTTGGGCTTGCGCGGCGATGCTTTAGAGGTATGTCGGTGGGGATTTGGAGGCATGATGATGTTTCATAGGCGCCATTTAAGCAATCAGGCCGAGGTCGTAATAGAGATCGGTGGGTTACCTGACTGGATCCAAGAAGAACGTAGATGTCGTTGACACTGTGGTTGCGGCGGTGGTGGTTTGAGCTGCCTATAGGGGGAGGTGCCGGGGGGGAGATACTGAGGAAATTTGATGGGTGGGGATGTTGTTCGAGGAATAAATTATGAAATCGCACACCTAATGAAAATTTTGCTGCCAAACTTGAAACTTGGGTGGGGGAAACACACAACGCAGACAAAGCGCGTAAAATACTCGTGTGCGAGAAAAGAGAAAATTGGTAGATCCCGTCTCCAAAAAAATGTACATGTGTAGTTGATTTTTTCGGTCAATGGTATGCCTGGTTTATTAGGAAACATCGCACAGTTAACTGACTTATGGATCATTAACGCAAAAAAATGCACCCGGGTATGCCATAGAAACTGTGTGTTTTGTGATCAAAAACGCACATGGGCACACATGCTAATCAATGCTCAAAGCCCTCAAAGGATGCTCTTATCGACATGGTATGTTAATACTACAAACTTAAAGTACTACTGGTAATTTGCTCTAAGACTACGGGCGACACACACACTAACTACTTATCGCATGCTGCCATCGGGGCATGCTATCCAAACTCCAGCGTTCTCCTTCCCGGCCTTGTAGGCGGCAACCCACTGTGCTTCAATCTCTGCCAAGCTCTCCTCACCACAGCGTGTGGCCTCTTCTTTCTTGCGGTGGTAGGACTCTCTTTTCTTGACTGCTTTGTGCCTTTTCCGCTCTTTTTGTGTGGCTTTGGCCACCTCTAGATCCACCACCATTTGGCCATGGCAGCCTCAAAGTGCGCCCATGTAACTGTGTGACCGGTGGCGGCGATGAATTCGGTGCAGCAAGATGTCATCGCTTCTTACCATGTGTGCGGTCGCGGGCGACGAGGAACGCTGCGCGGCGGGATGCCATCGCTTCCTTACCAGTTACTGTGCGCCGTGATGCCATGAATGACGCTTGGAGAAAGCTTTGGGACGGAGGGGCTGGGAAGCCGTACAGTGCAGTGGTTTTTAACAGCTCAACGACAAACGACAAAGAAAATTTGGCCTCCCTTATAATTTTTCTCGTTCATTATCGCACATGGTTCATCTCCGTTGCTTCCGAAAACAGTGTGCGCTGAGCCTATTATGTGTTGCGTTATGATTGGCCGGAACCCCAGCCACGCAGATCGTGTGTGTGCACCGTAGGATGCGCTGTGATCGAACAACAATTCACGTCCCTCACATCACACCTGTGCAGCTATAGATGGATTGGATTTATATGCGCTAAATGCCTAGAAATGCACAAAATCCCCTAACTATGGTAAATGAGCCTAGAAAAATGCCAAATTTGAACACGATAATTTGTAGGGTGTATGTTCATCGTAGAAAGAAAACTACATGCCAAAGAACAAACAAAATTTGGATTCCCCTTCAATCTTAGTGATTTCCCTCTCGAAAGCATGGAACTTCCTCGGTGATGGTTCGATTTATGAACGGCATGCATGATGACATAAGACAAACCTTCTCAAATTTTTACCAGGGATGGTGAGATCATACCATGGCACCATGCCAGGCGTCATGTTTTTCAAGCATTTATTTCATTTTTTATTGTTTAAAACCCAATAAACAAACGTTTGTGGTTGATTATTGCCACACATTTCATTGAAATATATGTCCATTCCTTGTAAAAGGCATGAGAATTTACTAAATGGCATGAGCATGGTTTTCCAAGCCATTCTTGTGCACCCTTCCATGCACGGATTGTTTGAACTTGAATTATGTGCATTAATGCCTAGAAAATGCACATAAACCCTTAAATATGGTAAATGAACCTGGAAAAGTGCCAAATTTAAACATGGTGACTTGCAGGGTGTATGTTCATCATAGAAAAAAACTCATGGACAAAGGACAAAGGAAATTCGGATCCCCCTTGAATCTTGGTGATTTCCCCCCTCGAAACCATGAAACTTCCTCGGTGATGGTTCAATTTATGAAAGGCGTGCATGACGACATAAGGAAAACACTCTCAAATTTTTACCAGGGCACGGTGAGGCCATTCCATGGCACCATGCCTGGCGTCATATTTTCCAAGCATGTATTTCATTTTTGTATAGTTGTTAACCCAGTAAATGACACGTTTATGCTTGACTATTGCCATACATTTCCTTGAAATATCTTCCCATTCCTTGTAAAAGGCATGAGAATGTACTAAATAGCACGCGCATGGTTTTTTAGACCATTCTTGTGCACCTTTTCATGCACCGATTGTTCGAATTTGAATTATGTGCATTAATGCCTAGAAAATGCAAATAATCCCCTAAATATGGTAAATGAGCCCGGAAAAATGTCAAATTTCAACACATTGCATTTGAGGCGGTATGTTGATCGTTGGCAAAAACTAAATGATAAACTAGGATGAAAATTTGGATCCCCCTTCAACCATGCCAGGCGTCATGTTTTCCAAGCATGTATTTCATTTTTGTATAGTACCTAGTAAACACATTTCCTTGAAATATCTGCCCATTCCTTGTGAAAGGCCTGAGAATTTACTAAAGAGCACGATCATGGTTTTCCAGACCGTTCTCGTGCACCTTCTCAAGCACCGATTGTTTGAATTTGAATTATGTGCATTAATGCCTAGAAAATGCACATAATACCCTAAATATTGTAAATGAATGCGGAAAAGTGCCAAATTTGAACATGGTGATATGCATGGTTTATGTTCATCGTAGAAAAAAAACTCATGGACAAAGGACAAAGGAAATTTGGATTCCCATTCAATCTCGGTGATTTACTATCGCGCACGATTCATCTCCGTCGCCTCTGCAAACCGTGTGTGTTCATCCACACATGCAAAAGGAAAAAGAAAATCATCACCCACTTCGTCCATACCCACTTGCCGCGGACTCCTCCGCAACTCTGCACCTCATCAACTTTTATCGCGGCGGCCACCCTAAGCTCGACGGCTATTGTCAGCGGGCGGAGGTTGCGCTCCAAGTAGCACGGGATTTCGCCCCTACCTATTTTCGCCGGCTATCTACACTGACATTCTAGACTTTGGTTGATTGAGGTTTTTTGCGAGATTGGGCCAAGGATTTTTCTCATGGAGAAGCTAATCAAATTAGCGAAATATTCACTCATCTCTTATCGCAGTCCGTCTGTCGCTGTTAATCAACTAGGGGAAATTGTCGTGGATTCATTTTTTTTCTAGCTGATTCATGGGTGTTCATTCATGTGTCCACAGCGCGAGCACAAATTGGGCAAGTGCGGTCGCGGCCAGTCGGAAACAGAGTTCTATCTCACCATTCCGGATGACTTCCGGGAGCGCTCGGTATGTTCAATCTCAACCTACCACGGTCAGCATGGCCTAAATTTGTGAACATATAACGTCTGTTGCTACATTTGGATAAAAGGTACAGGGCCACGTGCAACTTAGATGTCGAAGCCGGTCCCCCCTATATTAGGCAAATATATGATGTATTGTTCATTCAGTTACTCTCATATTTGCATCAAATCTTTGTTACATTATCTATTTTTGTACTTTGCTTTAATCTATATATTGATCTGTTCTATCAGTTACTTCCATATTTGGATCTTGCTTTGTTATTTCAATATATCTAATTTACGATCTTAATTTTCATTTCAAGCAGTACATCCCTTGCTTTGCAAGAACAAGAGTAGAAGGAAATCTTGGGCTTCACTTTGTTTATGACTCCCATGATGTCATATTGACAATGCAGCATGGATTGACAATGACGATTAGCGTAAAACTTGATAAAGATGGTCACTCCTATTTTGATGCGGACCTTTGGAGAAAAATGCCTAAGTGTTATGAGCTGAAAGCTGGCACTAAAACTCTAATGCATGCACCACAACTTGGTACAATTAACATGCATGTTTACTTCCCCAACGTCATCAGCCGATCAAATTCTGATCGAGGTTAGTGTCCTTTCAACTTTCTCCATGCTGTCATATTACTTAGCAAAATCGGGGTATTTGTTCTGACTAATTGATCACTATTTAAGCAACCAATTGTGATTTCATTTTCTGACTCCGTTCCTAGGCAGTAACAAATTCTATTTACCAATTTATGTGCACTATATATTCTTCTGCCATGTTCTGAATAAATAATACCTTTCCACCTTTTAAGCAGGATATGTTGGATGCATAGTGGACGATCTGTATGTTACTAAGCATACCAAATTTCACTTGAAGGACTTGAAGCATGTCATAAACTTTGTTGATAATCTGACAGAGATGGCATAACGTATGAACGCTGGATTTTGGATGGGATTAATTATACATATGGTGCACACATTGAAGAAGACCAATTGTGTGCACAAAACGCTGGTAAAAAGTTTTATTTTAATGTTGATGCTCATAAACTGTATATATCTTAAGCGATATGTTACAATTGGTTTTTATTCTACGTTTCAACAGAAATTGCCCGCTATAGCAGTTCCTGGATCAATTTCCCGGCGTTGTCAAATTACACTTGTGCCTTCTAATAACGCCAAAGTGATTGCAAGGTGTTGCATTTACCTCATAAATGGAACCATTCAAATTAGCAAGTTTCTCACTTGTCGTGGCAATGCATCCATATTGGAAAATTGGAGACACTGTTCTACTCATGCTCTACCAAGGCACAGGAGGGCTCTTCCTTTTCATTGACTAGATGCCGAGTCGCCGTGATCAAGCTACTTCCAGCAGATAGTTATGGTTGTTGGCCCTCAACCTCTTAAAATGTGCTAGTTGTTACTATCTTAAGTATGTAGATATGGACCATATGGTTGTTAGCCCTCAACCTCTTAAAATGTGATAGTTGTTACTATATTAAGTATGTAGATATGGACCATATGGTTGTCAAAACCGTGTTACAAAGATCCTCCTTTTTCGAATAGTGTAACCATTATATATATGTTACTCAAATTCTGTTAGCCAAGTTCTTATATTTTCATGGAAAGCATTAGTATCGTACAAAGTTCATTGAGTTTAAGTGTGTGCCCGATGTCTAGAAGGCATTTGCATATTAACTGTCCATATTGCAAATTCACAGATGTGTTAACATAAGGAAACGTGTGTGTAACTTACTAATCATCGCACAGGAGTGCTTGCAGACGCATCGTGTGCGATACTCCTAGCCACTGCAAGCAACTAGTTTGCATTTTTCAAAGTTTTTTGTACACGCAGAATCACACACGAACTAACTGTATTAACTGTCTGTGTTGTAATTTTTCATCGCAAATAGTTCACCCGAGTCGGTTGTTTGCCACGTATCACACACATCTTGTTTACACGATTCATTTGTGTTCTTTTGTCTCATCGCAAATAGTTCATCCATGTGAATTGTATGCCGCATATCACAGACATCTTGTTCAGTTGAACCGTTTCTGTTGTGTTCCCTAATCGAAAACAGTTCATCCGAGTGAACCGTATGCCGTATATCACACACACCTTGATATGGCTAACCTTTTCTGTTGCACTCCCTAATAGAAAACAGTTCATCAGAGCGAACTGTATGTTGTATATCACACACACATTGATATGGATGCCTGTTTTTGTTCTTGTGCCTCATCGCAAATAGTTCGAATGGATTAACCGTGTGCCCTACAACGCACACGCAACTACAATCAGAACCGTGTTTGATGGCTCTGCCATCGCAAATGTTTTGCATCTTCTTTGATGGTTTTTTTACATCACCGTTTGCGATTAATGCATCGCACACAGTTTAGTCAAAGGGTCTCTGGTCATAGTGTCGTGTTAGCAGCATCGTGTAGTAGTGACTGTTCAAGGCTCCTTCAAGATTGGAGCATATGAAGACACCTTGGAGTGTGATGTGGTTCCTATGTCCGTTTGCCATCTCCTTCTTGGACAACCTTGGTAATTTGACCGCGGCGTCATCCACAACGGAAGAACCAATCACTATAGCTTCAATATGAAGGCAAAGGAGTAGGTGCTACGACGTATGTCACCAAGTCAAGTGATCACCGACAAGCAAGCAACCACACATCATGGAGAGAATAGTGAGCGACTGAACCACCAAAAAGATAGTGAGCGCCACAAGCCCAAATTGAGTGCCTCCACGATGAGCGACAAGACTTAGTGATATTCACTACCAAAAGTGAGATGAGAGAAGTGTGCAAGAACACATAAAGTGTCATGCATAATGTCCTATTATGCAAGGACGACACAACACCAACTAACACCTCTCGCTCTCAACCTTTAGTGTTGTCTAATATCTTGCAGGAATTCAAGGACGTCTTCCCCAATGAGTTACCTCTGGGACTACCTCCACTACGAGGCATTGAACACTGCATCGACCTCATACCTAGAGCCCCTCTTCCTAACAAAGCACCTTACCGCATCAACCCCGAAGAAACTAAGGAAATACAAAGGTAAGTACAACAACTCATTCACAATGGGCATGTGCATGGAAGGTAGTTTTCGCATGTCTTCCGATTGTAGACCCATGAATGCTATCACCGTTCGTTATAGATATCCTATTCCATGCCTTGATGACATGCTAGACAAACTTAGTGGAGTTACAATTTTCTCTAAAATAGATCTTAAAAGTGGCTACTATCAAGTACGAATCCAAGAAGGTGATGAATGGAAAACCGCTTTCAAAACCAAGTTTGGCTTGTATGAATGGTTGGTCATGCCAATGGGTTTATCCGAAGAACCCCACACCTTTATTCGGGTGATGCATTTTGTTCTTCGCCCATACATTGGCGTATTTGTTGTGGTCTATTTTGATGATATTCTTGTGTTTAGCAAATCTCTCAAAGATCATGTCACCCATCTTAGAACCGTTTTGCAAACTCTTAGAAAAGAGCGCCTTTATGCTAATATGGACAAATGCCTTTTTGGTGTTGATAAGCTTGTTTTATTGGGCCTTGTTGTGTCTTCTAAGGGTGTTCATGTCAATGAATCTAAGATAAATGCTATTAAAACTTGGCCACAAGCAACCAACTTGCAATATGTGCGAAGTTTCCTTGGCCAAGCCGATTTCTATCGTAGATTTGTTAAGGACTTTAGCACAGTTGCAACCCCTTTACATGCCTTGAGTAAGAAGAATATACCATTTGTTTGGGGACCATCCCAAGATACCGCATTTAATGAGCTTAAGAATTTCCTTACACATGCTCCTTCGCTTACTTTGCCCATTTTTGACAACACTTTTGAAGATCATTGTGATCCTGGTGGCACCGATATAGGAGGTGTGCTAATGCAAGAGAAGCTCCCAATTGCTTACTATAGTGAGAAACTTTCCGGAGCGCAACTTGTAACATCCTGGATTTTGCCCTTTTCTTTTTCTGATGATTTTCTTGGATTTCTTGATTTGATTTGCTTTTCTGTGGCTATGTGGTTCTAAAACCTGTGAAGATCATGTCTTCCTAGGTTTTAGAGTGGCTTTTCATCCCCATCATCATCCCAAGATCATGTCATTTTCATCCTTGACCTAATCCAATATTATTTTTTCTAAAGAATATTCCTTTTCTGTTAAATGAATAACCCTTTAAACCTAGGTTGTGAAGCAACCTATATTTCTATCACTCCCAAACTTCCAAATAATTATCATAAATTGTTTGGGTCATATCTTCCTCAAATATATCAAAATCCTTCCTTGGCATCATGAAAGATAATTCACAAATGTTCCTTTTTTGATTCTGCCCTAAGTGGTGGGTTGAGAAGGAAGTGTCATTTATATTTGCTTGATTGATCCCAAAAAATTTTGGACATCTTTTCCTGTCCATACAATTGCTCAGTGACAAAATTCAACTCAATTTGCATAGTAAATATTCCTGAGCAATTTTTCAAAGTTCTTGTCTAAGGGAAGTCATTATGAAGGAAGTACTATCTACGCATATCCAAATGACTTGAAATTTTGCAAGGTCCTTAGTATGATCAAATCATGACTCTCCACCAAATTTGAGCTCACGTAAGTCATCTACGTGAGCCCAGCTCCAAATCTTGGCTTCTGGTCAGATTTTTAGTTTGTGAAGCAACCATATTTTATATTGCTTCATTTAAGTTGAAAATTTACCATGGCATTCTCATATCCATATCAACTCTCTCCACCTAGGTTTGGCTCAATCCATAACACCATTTGCCCTGTGCAATTTTTCCAAGTTTCTGGTCAGAATAAATCATTATGAAGCAATTGCTAGTTTGGTTCATACAAATGGCATGAAACTTTTTGGTCATCTTCATATCCTCAAATCATTGGGCCATGACCATTTTCAGCTCATTTCATGCACTTAAGTGAGTGCTGCTTCATATTTCCCAAATCTGACCAGTAGGGCCCTCTCTACAGCAAGTGCACTCTAGAGAGCTCCATTTCATCTGATATTTGGCCACCATAGTTACCTTAGCTTCTGATCAAGCTATACCAAAGCTCAGAGTCATTGCACTATTCTAGCTCTCACAATTCACATCAAACACATTGCTGCCAAAATGTTTTGGCTCCTCCTCCAAATCTCTTCTTCGCCCCTGGACCGGTTTCTTTCTTCATTTTGACTGAGGGTAGCATGGTCTTTCTCCTAGACATGGTCGGTCTGGCCAAAATGAGCCATTTGATCCAGTGCCCGTGGTGATCATGCTTGCGTCATGTCTAATGGCGTGCTCTGGCTCGTTCCGGCAGCTATTCCCGTCATTTCCCTCCTCGTCTCGACGCCAAACCTTGTGCAGGAGCTAGCACATGCTCGACTGCATCGGTCTGAGTCGCTGCCCTGCCTTGAATCGACACGGTTAAGTCGCCATCGTCGTGCCCGTGCCGCATCCAACCACTGTCCTCCATTAGAGCACAGCCCGAGCACGCCCGTGAGCTCTAGAACCCTCCTCCTCGGCTATATATAGCACCCCCGAGGTGCTCTGCACCTCACCCACTCCTCCCCCGTCTCTCTTGCCCACCGGAACATCCTCATCTCGCCGGAGTTCGCCACTCCTCTTCGGTCATCACCGAAGATCCCCTGCTCCCGAGTGCCTCGAGCCTCCTCTCGCCTCCTCTCCACCTCCACTAGCTTCCTCTCTCTCTGGTGCATCGCCCCACCCCCTTGCCCCCTCGCCGGGGGCGGCCTGCATCGCCGGAGAACCACCACCACCATCCTCTGTCCTCCTCCGTCACCGCGGCCTCCCCTCCTCCTTGTGCCTCCCCAGCGGTCGTGCTCCCTCTCAACAGGACCCCCTCGCCGCCCCTGTCCCGCCGGTGCCCTCGGCTCGGCCAGAGATGGCCGGAGTTTGCCAGGCCCATCGCCAGGGTCCGCCGCCTGCGCCGCTGTCCCCGCGAGCCGTCGTCGCCCTGCCTCTCCCCGGCGCTGCTGTTGCTGCTCCAGGAGGGAGCGGCGCACCGCCCCGCGGCCGCCGGTGGCCTCAGCTCGGACGGAGACGGCTGGTGCTGGCCGGCCCAGCGCCGCGCCCCTCCCCTGCCTCTGCTCTGTTCCATGATAGGAACAGAAGCGCGAGGAGGAAGAAGCCACGCCCCGATCAACCCCCTGTCCCCTGGGTCCCATGGGTTAGTGGCACAGCCCCGGGCCCGCATGTTTTAAGTGGAGGCGTATTTCTTTGGAATACGTCTTCATGTGTTGAAAGTATATTTCTTTTCTTCTCCAGTTCAAAGTACGTTTTCCTGTTCAGAAAACATATTTATCCTTATGCGCTTTCAATTTTTCCTCCCAGGGACCCGTTGGTGATGAAAATATTCGTAGATTGGTCCTTCTTCTTCCACCTCTCATAACTCCGCGACCATAACTCCGATTGAGGTGAAACCAACGCTCACTTCTTTGTCTCGTCGAGCTCTTTCTGTTGGTGCCATTTTGAAAAGGTGTTTGCACTATGAAAATGACCATGACGTCCTTGCCCTTATCAGCCCCCTCCGAGAGAGAACCATCCGGTGTTTCATTCTGTGGCTTCACCGCACTTCTTCCCGGAGTCTCCGTCACCCCCAGGAAAGCCACAACAACCACTTTTATGATAGCCATGCAGTAGCCATGGTTTCCACTTGTATATTTAATAAAAGTTTGCCCATTATATGTCTACTTGTTTGCTACTACTCTCATTGTTTAGGTTATGGTCGTGGTTTCATGTTCACCTTCATGCTATGTTCCGATACATCTGGTTATCTTGTACTACTTGGTAGTATCATGTTCATATGTTATGCTTGGTAGTAGTAGTACATGCTGATAGTGATGATGTTCAGTCTAATGCGTGTTTACGTCTGTTATTCAGTACCATTGCTATGCATGTTCCTTTGCATCCAGCTGGGTACATGCTTACCTGGTAGTATTCTTGTTATGTTCTTGCATGGTATTCATTTATTAGGCTAGTGGTCATGCTATGCTCATGTCTAGTTTTATGATCATGCTCGTCAGTATGCCATGCTCAGTTGGATACATGCTTCGTTGTGGTTATGCTCGATGATTATCTTGCACCTCCATGCTTATGTTGATATCATGCTTATGCATTGTAGTTGCATCATGTTATTTTATTATGACTCAGCTTATTGCATTCAAGTTTAACCAGATAATAATCAAACTTGAACAACTGTTGGCTGAGTCATGGTGCCACAAAATCGAGTTGACCAGTGCAACCACATTTGCCTTTTATGGTAATGTCTTAAGTGGGTCTATTGTTATGCCTCTCGCTGGTGCCTCCAACAAGGGAAGGTTATGGGCGCACGCTATCCTGACCAGGTAGGCGGACATAAGCCTTGTGTGCCCGAGTTGTTTGCGCGCTTTGTCCCCGTTTGTGACCCTTGATGTTTTGCCACCATTGTGGCTGAGGGAGTCCTAGATTAGGGGTTCTCTGGACAGCCGGACTATATACTTTGGCCGGACTGTGGGACTATGAAGATACAAGATTGAAGACTTCGTCCCGTGTCCGGATGGGACTCTCCTTGGCGTGGAAGGCAAGCTAGGCAATACCGATGTGTATATCTCCTCCCTTGTAACCGACCATGTGTAACCCTAGCCCCCTCCGGTATCTATATAAACAGGAGGGTTTAGTCAGTAGGACAACATACAATCATACCATAGGCTAGCTTCTAGGGTTTAGCCTCTACGATCTCGTGGTACATCAACTCTTGTAATACTCATATCATCAAGAACAATCAAGCAAGATGTAGGGTATTACCTTCATCAAGAGGGCCCGAACATGGGTAAACATCGTGTCCCCTGCTTCCTGTTACCATCCGCCTTACGCACAGTTCGGGACCCCCTACTCGAGATACGCCGGTTTTGACACCGACATTGGTGCTTTCATTGAGAGTTCCACTGTGTTGTCATCATAAAGGGGGATGTCTCGTCTCGTTGTCAAAAACAACATCACTTCTGGGGGAGCCCTGGTTGTAGGCCAAACTCTCCGACTAGGCGGCTTCGTCATGACCGCCAGCTCGGCCACTGCGCCAACGATGACTTCTCGGGTCATCGAAAATAGCCTCCACATCAGCTCAAAATTCACCGACCAGATGGATCCAATGGACCTCTCCTCTTTGAATGAGCTCTTGGATCGCATCGCCGCTCTGGGAGTCACTATGGACTACGATCGGATCGGGCTTAAACCCGACCAAAGAGAGATTAACTCTCCGCCGGTCACCCATCAAATAGCGGTGGTGGAGGAATAATGCGGCATTTGTCCCTCTATCCTGAGGACGAACTATGTCTGGATTCCCGAGCTCTCCGAGCCGGATACTCGCTCACGGGTGGACATCTCCCTAACCTTGAACCTGGAATCAGGTCGCATACCGAACCCGCGGAGCAACATCCCGGAGTACGAACTTCCAAGATCGGAAACTCCCCTGCCCCGGGATCTCAGATTGGGTCAAGGTATGGACTTCAATCCACCCACCCACCCAGATACAAACAATCTTTCCCACATTAGGCAAGCGCCCCAAGAAACAGTACATCACTATTAGGCCAGATTCCTCTTTGTAATGAACAAGGTCAAGGACTGTCATGAGGAAGACGCAATTTCATTCTTTTGTAACAATTGCACGGACAAGGGGATCCTCAATGCCATAAGTCGTCGCGACATTACACACTTCACCGACTTGGCGGCCATAGTACGGAAATACTATGCAATGGAAAGCGCCTGGAAAACCCAAACACAATTCTGGGATAATCCAGCCCTGTCAAAACCCCCAGTCCAAACTAAAAGGGTGCACTTTCATAAGTCACCCGACTCAATTATAAAGAAACAAAAGCCCACTACAGGGCGTGGAACCGTATTGGAGGGATGGCTTAACGGGCCCTGCAAAATTCATAGTATAGCGGATGCCATACCAACACATAGCCTTAGAGCATGTTGGGTACTCCGGCAGGTGGCCAAAAGCGGTGAGGATCTCCTCATCCAAAACACCCCAGAACACCTCCCCGGGGATCACAATACAGTACTGACAGTCTTCGAGACCTTCGCCTCAAACAATAGGCGTAAGCGAGTACTCCGCAGCCTTGCTGAAGTCTACCACGTAGCAGCAACAAATCCATGGAGCGACACGACTGTAGCCTTCAATGCCAGTGACGAACCTCAATTCCGAACAACCCGAGCACCAGCTGCTTTGGTCCTCATTCCAATTGTGGACGGCTTTCGGCTCACTAAATGCTCATGGACGGCGACAGCGGATTAAACCTCATTTACGAGGAGACCCTTCAAAAAATGGGAATAGACAGCAACCGTATAGAGCAAAGCAGCACGACCTTTCGAGGAATTATCCCTAGTCGGGAGGCACGTTGCGCTGGGAAAATCACACTAGATGTGGTATTCGGCACTCCGGAGAATTACAGGTCCGAAGAAATCACATTCCAAGTGGCCTCGTTTAGTAGCGGATACCACGCCCTTCTAGGCCGGGAGGCATTCATGATTTTCTGAGCCATACCCCATTACGGGTACATGAAGCTCAAAATGCTCGGACCCAATGGAATCATCACTCTAGCTAGTGATCCGGACATAGCACTCCGCGCCGAGAACAAAACAGCAGCATTGGCCCTCGAGGCATTATCCGAAGCCCTTGTGGCGGAGGAGTTGACCGCGCTGCGCTCCACAATGGACAAGGACGACGTGATACTAGACAAAAGATCCAAGTTCACCTCCTTTAAACTAGCAGACGGAGTAGTCAAATTCCAAGTCCATCCAACCGATCACACAAAAACAACATCCATCGGGGCACAGTTAAACCCCGCTGTAGACGCCGCACTATGGGAGTTTCTGCGTGAGAATTGGGACATATTCGCCTGGCATCCTTCAGACATGCCAGGAATCCCACGTAGATTGGTTGAGCATAGCCTTAATGTTCTAAAAGGATTCAAGCCAGTCAAGCAGACTCTTCGGCGTTTCTCTGAACCTAAGCGACAAGCCATGGGAGAGGAGCTAGCCAAGCTACTGGAGGCCGGATTCATTAGAGAAATAAAACATCCGGACTGGCTAGCAAACCTAGTGATGGTAGCAAAGAAGGACAAATCCTGGCGCCTATGCGTCGACTTCAAAGACCTTAATAAGGCTTGCCCAAAGGATCCCTTCCCCCTCCCTCGCATCGATCAAATCATCGACACTACTGTAGGACACGAATCATTGTGCTTCCTAGACGCATACTCCGATTACCACCAGATTAAGATGGCAGAATCCGATCAAGCCGCAACGGCATTTATCACTCCATACGGCCCCTTCTATTTTAACACAATGCCCTTCGGGCTCAAAAACGTCGGCGCAACATATCAGCGCATGATTCAAACATGTCTAGAAAAGCAGATCGGCAAGACAGTGGAGGCATACATAGATGATGTGGTCATTAAAACCAGACACGTCGACTCCTTAATAGACGACTTGAGGCTCACGTTCGCCAATCTCCGAACATATGACATTAAGCTCAATCCGGAAAAATGTGTTTTCAGCGTACCCGCCGGAAAGCTCCCGGGCTTCATCGTCTCCAATAGAGGAATTGAAGAAAATCCGGCTAAAATCTGAGCCCTGTCGCAGTTGGCTATCCCAACTGACCTCAAGCAAATAAAGAAGTTAACTGGATGTGTGGCGGCCTTAAGCCGCTTTATCTCCCGATTAGGAGAAAAGGCACTCCCCCTTTATCACCTTCTTCGGCGCACCGAACACTTCGAGTGGATGAACGCAGCCACGGCCGGATTGGAAGACATAAAAGCCATCCTGGCCACCAACCCAATCTTGGCCGCGCCAAATGTCGGCGAACCAATGCTATTATATATAGCGGCAATGCACCAAGTTGTAAGTGCAGTGCTCGTCATCGAACGAGAGACAGATGGACATAAATTCCCGCTTCAAAAGCCGGTATACTATGTATCTACCGTCCCCACTCCATGCAAATCACGGTACCCACATTACCAAAAGGTAGCATACACGGTATTCATGGCATCCCGGAAATTATGACACTACTTTCAAGAGTGGTCAATCACGGTGGCCTTTGAAGTACCACTCAACGACATAATAAACAACCGCGATGCCACGGGCCGGATTGCTAAATGGGCCATCGAGCTCCTCCCGTTCGACATAAGATACAAACCACGGTGAGCCATCAAGTCGCAAGTGCTGGCTGATTTCATCGCCGAATGGGCAGAAGCCGAACTCCCTAAAGAGTACGACGCACACTCCAATTGGATCATGCACTTCGACGGCTCTAAAATGTTGGCTGGTCTGGGGGCTGGCGTCGTCCTGACGTCCCCCACCAGAGATACAATTCAATACGTACTCCAAATACTATACACAGATTCCAATAACGCAGCCGAATATGAGGCCCTATTGCACGGTCTCCGGATGGCAGTTTCCATGGGCATTCAACGCCTGGAGGTGTGTGGGGATTCAAACCTCGCAATATCCCAAATAAATGGAGACTTCGATGCCAAGGATCTGAAAATGGCGGCATATCGGAACGCCATTCTCAAAATATCAGCTCGGTTCGAGGGGCTTGAATTCCACCATGGGGCCTGGGAAAATAATCAGGCGACGGATATCCTCGTCCGTCTTAGTGCTAAGCGCGACCCTATCCTACCTAACATCTTCCTGGAAAAACTGTTTAAGCCATCCGTGGTATGGGAAGGGGACACCAGCAATAAGAGCCCGGACCCGGTCACAACACCGGATACCGAACACTCTAACACAATCGGAGGCTCTGCCATTGAAATAACACCGTCAGCCCATGTAATAATGGCCGTCATCGCCCCCTGGACAGAGCCATTCCTGGCCTACCTAACCAGGCAAGAACTACCTGAAGACCAAAATGAGGCATGCTGCATAGTGCGGCGATCTAAATCCTACAAGGTCCATGAGGGAGAGCTTTATAAGAAAAGCACTACCGGAGTCCTTCAAAGGTGCATCTCCGAAGAGGAAGGGCGGAAGCTTTTGGCAGAAATCCATGCCAGACTCCACGGCCACCACGCCGCAGCCCGGGCCCTTGTAAGCAAGGCCTTCCGTATAGGTTTTTATTGGCCGACGGCCCGGGTAGATGCGCAGCATCTGGTCCAACATTGCGTCGGTTGCCAGCTCTTTGCAAACCAAAGCCATATGCCGCCCACCGCCCTCCAAACAATCCCCATCACTTGGCCCTTCGCGGTCTGGGGGCTTGACATGGTCGGACCCCTTAAAGGGGAAACCCATAAGAAAAAATACTTACTGGTCATGGTGGATAAATTAACCAAATGGATAGAAGCCAAACCTGTCAAAACGGCTGAATTCGGACCGGTGATAGACTTCATATCTGGGGTTGTACACCGTTATGGCATCCCCCACAGTATCATCACTGACAACGGCACGAATTTTACAGCCAACGAGGTGAAACTCTGGTGCAGCAATATGGGCATCAAGCTCGACTATGCTTCTGTCTATCACCCGCAAACTAACGGTCAAGTTGAGCGAGCAAATGGTCTTATCATGAGCGGCATTAAACCCAGACTAGTGTGGTCCTTAACGGAATCAAACACGCACTGGGTAGAGGAGCTCGACTCCGTACTATGGGGGCTGCAGACCACGCCGAATCGCACTACTGGATACACACCGTTCTTTATGGTGTACGGCGCAGAGGCGGTTCTGCCTTGCGACATAATTCATGACTCACCCCGAGTGCGCATGTACGAAGAAAAAGAGGCCGAGCTCGATCGGCAGGACAGTTTGGACGCCCTGGAGGAGGAGCGCGACGTGGCAAAGGCCCGTTCCGCATTTTATCAGCAACAGGCTCGAAGGTATCACAACAGAGAAGTACGAGCCAAAACCTACAACGTTGGCGAACTAGTTCTACGCCTGCCGGAGAAGAAAAAGAACAAGCTCAAGCCCAAATGGGAAGGTCCCTTCATTATTGACCAGGTTCTGACCGGTGGAGCGTACCATCTGCGGTATGCATCGGATAATCGAATCGAGCCAAACCCATGGAACGCAGCCAGACTCCGAAGATTCTACACCTAGCGCCGGACTATATGTTCGTCTCCTCACCCCCATCAATTTTTTTGCATATCTGTCTTTTTCTCTCTTCCTCTCTTTTTTTCTCGTCCCGGCCCTAAAAGGCTAAACTTGTGTCTTGATTGCACAATCGTGCCAAGCTTGCCGCGCTCATTATACCTAGGGGCTTCTTACATGGAAGCTTAATATAATTATTTTTCTGGGCTTTATGTCCCGCACATGTGTCATTCTTTCGCATGTACCTTTTTTCGCCATTATATGCATCGATATGACTTAAGTTTTGGCCAAGCTGGGTTGCCTGGCTCTTGTATTTATGCCCTACGTTCCTGATAATTCAGCTAGGGCATAAGGGGAGCACCTCTGCGATTGTTACTGCCGGGTCAGCCGGATGTGTACCTCAGACTGGGTTAAGCCAAAAGCTAGCATTCTTAAGGGAATATTCGGTCAGCGAACAAAAGATGACTTTTATTTAATTTGAAAATATGCCCCAGATGTTTACAGCCTGGATTCCTTTTCGCAGTTCGGACATGCACATTAGGGCATGCGTACCCATGGAAAGGAACCCTTAACGGAACTATTCTCCCTGGAAGATGTTTCTTACTACCCATGTAATATAACATCGCTAGTTGGGCACTTGTCTTTTCAAGCACTTATGACCCCCACGCCTGGTTTCCATGCATACCCCGATTTTTATATAATCGAGTAGGTATTCGGATACACTCCGGACTATCGGGTCCAGAGGTCGAAGCAAAAAGTTCCGCCCTGAAAAATGATTTACAATCCGGCTAGGGACATTACATATGTCACTTGAAGTACACAGTCACTAAGACTGATTCAATTCTTCTTCTATACCATCCCACAGGTTGTCTAGCCTACAATCCTGTTGTGAATACTTTGCGTCTAATTCTACTTGATCATACACTAAACTGACGGGGATCTCCTTCCCATCAGGCCCCACAGGTCCGACCTCGGCCATGTGGTTTGGGTCCACTTTGGTGTATCGCGTCTTCACCATAGGCCAGGCTTCCCTCGCACCTTGTCGGCAAGCTGATATCTTCCATAATAGGAAGCGCCGCCGTGCTCCCTTGAGCTTCTCTACAAGCTCTCCCGTGCCTCCTGGTAGGGATGCAGACGGCCACAAGGCTTGGGCAATACCCTACATCACCTGCCGAATTTGCTCGTGCAGTTGTGAGAGTTCTGGTAGAAGATCACCCGAAGACCCGGGCATCTCTTCTGTGGGACGACCCGTCAGCATACCTGTAGACACAACTCTGTTAGTCGGCTTCGTCGCCGAACTCCTTTAAAAGTTCATACAAGCACTTACTAAAAATGCCGTGCCGAAGCCGCTTATTCTACTTTACGGAGTCTGCCAGCTGGGCCCGAACATCTTTCAGTTCCTCGCCCAGCCGGGTATTGGCGTCTTGAAGATTGTTTTTCTCCTGCCTGACTCGCGTAAGCACGCGCTCACTAGCATTTAGCTGCCGATCAGCACGTGCCGCATTCACCACTACGGCCTCCGGACTCACTCCGGGGTCACCTGCAACATCTATTGTTAGATTTGCATACATGCCGCATACTACCTGGTAGCTGTCTTCTTTGCAAGGGAAATAGGTGTTACCAGAGGGACCCTTCTCGGACTCCCTCAACGCGGCAACAGCGGCCCCTAGCTGGGCCTTGCACTCTTCCAGCTCTTGAGACAATTGGGAATTCTTCTCCATAAGAACCTACTCAAATAAATGATCCTTAAATCAGTTGTGTCAACTGTTTCAAGTCTCAGGGGCTACTAATTAATCGTCAGATTTACTTACCCGTATATCCCTTACATACTGATCCGTGGCTCTGGCTAGACCATTTTAAGCAACATGGATGTATGCGTCTCCGGAATTGAAGGCATCAAATGCCTCTGGTGAGAAACAAGCGTCATGAAGTACGGCCCGCCGACGCCTGTGATTCATGGCACTCTCCACTTCGGAATTCACAGCGGATAGTCTGTCCGCATCCTCTGTAGGAGGAACATCCGGCGTCTACCTCGCGTTAGCTTCCACCTCTATGTCTGGCCCTGGAGCCCGACTGGTCGAGGCGTGATCGGCAGCCTCTCCGGATATAGTCCGGCGGGCGTTTTTTCTAGGAAACACGAATGTCGTTATATTTTAAGCAAGATGACGACCATGGAATGAGATTTCGTGTTATACCTCAGTGTTGGCGTCTCTGTCCTAACTGCCTTCCTTTTTTGCCTACCCGGCTTCGGTGCCTCTTGTTGGCGAGTTGCGCCAGGTTCGGCACGGCATCCCGAAGGCCTTCCCTGTAAGACACCATACGTGTACGGTAGGTGAAGTGCATAAAAGGGGATCCTTTTTTGGGAGTTGGGACTCTGGTTTTTCTTACGTGCGATGCAGGGAGTAGTCCCGAACAGTTGGCCGTTATGGCCACCATGGCATCATCGCAGCTCAATTGATAGAATTTCCTGTCTATCATCTCCACGAATATGTCCGGATCCTCTTCAAGTCCAGGATCGAGGGCCCGGCCAGGGTCCTCAGGTCGTGGAGCTGGGTTGTTGACCTCCTTTATCGCTTTTCGCTGCCGTGAAATGGCAAGGTGAGTACCTACGATGAAGAATGTGGGAAGGTTGAGAATGAAAAGGGTACAACTCACCCAGCCTGGAGGGTTTTACATGGAGAATCTATCCCATGGTTTAATGTGGATAAACTCCTCTTCCTCTCCCTTGAACAACTCGGATAGAACTTTTGCTAAAGCAGCAGGTGAGTCCGGTCCCTTGCGCCCGCAATGGGTTGCATCATCTTCCCCGTTAAAACACCATAGGGGGTGCCCTCGATATTGAAGTGGTTGCACCCCCCGCATTATGCATATTGACATAACCTCGTTTATTGTCAACCCTGATTGAGCCAGTGCTTTTATCCGGTTCATCAGATAAAGGACTTCTCTGTTATCTTCCTCCTGGGGGCTCCATGGGCGCTAACTTTGACGTTTCTTCAGAGGAGCATTGTCGAACTCAGGAAGACCCCGCCAAATAGGGTCTGGAAGAGGGACGTCCTCCATGTAAAACCACTCCGAGGGCCAGTCTTCAGACGTCTTCTTTGGAGTACCGGACGGGTATCCGGTCTTGGCGATGCGCCATATTTCGGCTCCGCCCACTTGATAAAGTGACCCCTTCTGTGTGCGGGGCACAAGGCAGAATAGCCTTTTCCACAGCTCAAAATGAGCCTCGCAGCCCAAAACAACTCACAAATGGCAACATAGCAGGCAATGTGTAATATGGAAGCAGGGGTGAAATTATGCAACTGGAGGCCGTAAAACTCCAGGAGTCCGCGGATGAATGGATGAATTGGAAATCCGTGTCCCCTTAGTAAGTAAGGGACAAGGTATACCCGCTCCCCCTTGGAGGGATTGGGGAAGCTCTCTACTTGCTCCCCGCCATTATAAGTAGCGAGCCCAGCTCGGACGGGGACCATATACGCCGGAGGGAGAAATCCCTGGGTCTGCAACTCTACTAATCGATCGTGCAAGAAGTAACACTTCTCCCAATCGTCGGGCTTCGGGCTACAGGAGCGAGAGGAGGAGCTGCGGTGGCTGGCCATGATGGAATTGATTTTTTCGAGCGCGCTCCATTGGATTCTTGCTATGGGAAGATGGTGTGGATTGGATCTAAGAATCCCCATCCCTTTAATAGACGATTTATTTACTTGACTAGGGGGGCGAATGTAAAAATGCCCTGGCTCCTCGCATTCGCTCGACACGTGGAAGATAGCCCTTTTGGGCGCAGAAGCCAAGAAGTCCAACATTTATGGGAGCCGGACACTACTTAACAGATATTCATGATTTGGAGAAGAACCCACCTTGCAATCCCGAAGACAATACAACGCGCTGGACTCATCGTCATTGAAGCCTGGTTCAGGGGCTACTGAGGGAGTCCTGGATTAGGGGGTCTCCGGACAGCCGGACTATATCCTTTGGCCGGACTGTTGGACTATGAAGATACAAGATTGAAGACTTCATCCCATGTACGGATGGGACTCTCCTTGGCGTGGAAGGCAAGCTAGGCAATACGGATGTGTATATCTCCTCCCTTGTAACCGACCTTGTGTAACCCTAGCCCCCTCCGGTGTCTATATAAACCGGAGGGTTTAGTCCGTAGGACAACATATAATCATACCATAGGCTAGCTTCTAGGGTTTAGCCTCTACGATCTCATGGTAGATCAACTCTTGTAATACTCATATCATCAAGAACAATCATGCAGGACTTAGGGTATTACCTCCCTCAAGAGGGCCCGAACCTAGGTAAACATCGTGTCCCCTGCTTCCTGTTACCATCCGCCTTAGACGCACAGTTCGGGACCCCCTACCCGAGATCTACCGGTTTTGACACCGACAGTGGCCGTTGGATGTCTTTGGTGGACATCGGGGCCACCCATGACTTAGCCCAAGAGGGGAGTTGGTCGGAGTGGCCGGGGGAGTGTCATGGCAGTAGATCAGTTTTGTCGGAACGCCGTTGGTCCACACATATGGGAGTGCAAGGCAATGGGTTCCGTGGTGTGGGTACAGTGTGCTAACCTCTACATAGTGTGTTTTAATCTATCGATAGCCATGCCCGCGGATATGGTCCCAATTTGTAGTCGGTCGCACTATGAGCCAACACTAATAATAACTTGATTAATAACAACCCCGGTTCGATGATGAGAAAGAGATTGGTTGTGATCGATAGAGGATCACTAAGGTATCGTGGATACCGAAGTTGGTTGATCTTTATGTGATTGCGAGATGATCATGATGGTATCGTGAATACTGAGGTTGGTAAGTTGAAGCATGAGATGTTTATGAGCTAACCGCCAAATAAGAGTAAGTTGGTGCATGATATGTTAACCTGTTGCATGTAGTATCATTATGTTCATACGGTCATGCCATGCTAAAGTTCTATCATTCTAAGTTGTGCATGCCATGTTGTTTTGTTAGTATCATGTTCATGATTGCTTTTAACCTGTTAATGCCATGCTGTTGTTTGCCTAGACCGCTTTTGGTTATTGTGAGCTTGCAAGTACATTCAACGTACTGACATGGCGTGTCATACCAGTTTGCATGTCGCGCCTGGTTTGCTTGCTTGCTTGGTGTGGTTCCTGTGTTCGCGAGCTAGGATAAACATTCCAGCCAGAGTCCCTGTGGATTGGAGTCCATCATCGTCGTTTGTTGTTTCGCTGCCAGTAGAGGTTCCACTGCCCCGAGTTGTTATGCTGCTTGCATAGAGCAATTGTGGTTGGCATAGAGTCGCCGTGCCGGTGTTATTCATTGTAATTTCGGAGACCTTGTATTCGTATTCGTGTTGTAATAGAGAGCTAGTTTGTTCTATGCTAAGCAGTGCCGTATTCCATAAGACCTCACCTCGATCTCTAGGCTGGAATATGGGGTGTTCCGGTTTCTCTGAGATGGGGTGCCACACAACTCAATTATCACATCTATGATGAAGACTTATATGCCTTAGTGCGAGTATTACGAGAGTGGGAACACTATATTCGCCATCATCAATTTGTCATCCATACGGATCATGAAATGCTTAAATACCTTAAGGGTCAAACTAAATTGAATAAGCAACATGCCAAGTGGAGTGAGTTCATAGAGTCATTTCCTTATGTCATCAAGTACATCAAAGCTAAGGAAAATGTTGTGGCGGATTCTCTTTCCTTCAAATGCATGCTTGTCACTAAACTTGAATTGAATGCCAATGGCTTTGAGCACATAAAAGACTTGTATGCGCATGAACCTACTTTTGCTATCCCTTATGCCAAATGTTTAACATATACGTCTTGGGAACGCTATTACATCAAAGATGATTATCTTATGAGAGCTAACAAACTATGTATCCCCGAGTCTTCTCTTCATTTGTTACTTTTGCAAGAATCTCATGCACGAGGACTTATATGACAGTTTGTACATGGCAAGACATTTGCTACGCTCTCCAAGAACTACTTTTGGCACAAGATGTTCCGCGACATCTCACGCTTTACCAACCGATGCTCGACATGTCGTAAAGCTAAGTCTAAAGCTCAATCCCATGGTCTATATATGCCACTTCCTATTCTGTATCACCCATGGGAAGTTATTAGTACGGACTTTGTGCTTGGTTTGCCTAGAACTCAAAATGGCAAAGATTTCGTGTTTGTTGTGGTGGACCGATTCTCTAAGATGGCCCATTTCATCCCATGATAGAGGCGAGGGTCCCGATCTTTTGATGAGATGATAACTATCGATTTGGTGGAGACGACTTTGATGATCCGACTACAAACGTGCACGACGTTGCGCCTTAGCAATCGCTAAACCAACTCCAAAAGGTTATTGACCACGCCGAAGCACGATCAACCTGACCACGAAGATCGATTCCTGCAAGCAATCGAAGAACAAGCAAGAATATGATTAAGCAATCTGAATATTGCGAATATGGATGAAGTATTGATGAAAGTGGGGTTTCATAAGCGGTCTTGGTCTGGTCGTTGGACACGAATGAAGTACACGAAGTTGCAGCGATGGCTAACTTTTAACTAAGTAAAACCCGAGTCTAAACGATGCCTTAAGGGCTATATTTATAGGGAAAAGAGAGGGGATTTTGTCCACCCTTGGCAAGGTGGGACTAAAACACCTCCTAAGTCGTTTCCGCTACAATATGGACTCTAAAAATAGATTACATGGGCCTGGCCCAAAATAAGGTGGCGCAACACCAATAGTAAGCTATGGACGAAATTTATGAAAGGCCATCTTGTATTGTTCGTCCATCTTCTTGTATGTCATCATGGTGGCTTCAAAGTCCGAAAATCTCCACTTGAACCTCCGTTCTTGTTCTCTTTGCACGCACCTTCATCTCCGTGCTTGACCATGCTCCAATGCTCAACCTTCTTATCCATGCTAAGCCCTTCAATTGCAAGCAACACAAATGTATCTAAGTTAGGCAGCATCATATTCTCATGAACACTAGAAACATTACCAAGAAATGAAAGTACCTAATAATCTAATTGGCGTATCTGAGCTCTAGCAACTGTTCCAAGAGGTAAAACAACAGGGGATATGGGTGTAACTTTGGTAGCCATGTCCTCATCATTCGCCCCTTCTTGAAAACAAAGCCGTCCTCGGTGTTGCTTAATCTGAAATCTGGCTAACAAAAGAGACAAGGTGTACACGTTGTATATGTATATGTCATCCATTTTTACTGATCTCAGTTGGGGCACAAGTGACACAGTTATACAAGAGCACCCTTGAAAAGTCGTGAAATATAAATCCAATATATAATCACAAGAAGTCAAAGGCATGAAAATATTGCAACTTAGTTTGCACATATAAGTGAAGCTCTTATTCATATCAAAAGATTGACAATGCTTATCATTAAACCATCCCAACATTGATGAACCGTCACCAAGATTAGAGGTCATATCAAAATGATTAAACATTGGCACAATTATTTTCAAACGTATTTGATCCAAATCTGATTTATTCCATGATTCATTTGATTATTTTGCATCGATAGTTAATTCAATGGGTTCACTCAAAATTGTTTGATCACATGGCAAAGTCAAATCATCAACATAGTCCTCTAAAATAGCTAGTGTGATCAATGTAGTGGGTAGCTCACCGCATGGTGCATTTAAATTGACAAGACATTCATCATACTCATGTGGAGGTGGAAGATTAGTACCTTTGTCATTACCTCTTATGATCAACTCAGATGATGTAGGCACTCTCGATGATGAGTTGTCACATGGTGGAGGTGATGTAGTCCTCACAACAACTGGTGTGGTTGTCATAGTATGCCTAGTAGTTGAAGGGACAACCATATCAACTCTTGGAATGTGCATCTCGCGCTTGTTCTCCTTGTGGGCAACACGTCGTTTTATTTCCTGTTCAGCTTTGCAAGCAAGATGAAACAAATGGTCCATAGGATAACACTCTTCATGAATTAGTATCTCCTGAATGTCATGATTTAATCCTCCCCAAAATCTATCCATAAAATCTTCTTCACTTTCTACTAAAGAGGAATGCAGCAAGGTAGTTTGTAAAGTATCATAATATGTCGTTACGGTGTCACTACCTTGTTTTAAATGTTGCAACTTTTTAATCATGTCACGAGTATAATAAGCGGGAACGAATGTATGCCGCATGACAAGTTTCAAATCATCCCAAGTAGTAGGTATATCATTAGGGTGTAACCGACAATATTCACTCCACCAAACTATAGCATAACCAGTGAAAGAACCAACTAGAACCTTAACTTTTTTACGTTCATCAAAATTATTGGAAGCAAATATATTATTTATGTCAAACTCCCATTCAATATATAAAGCAGGTCTAAAACGGCCATTAAATGGTGGTATAGAAACAGTAACCCGATCATGTGCATTTGGATGTTTGTGCACCTCTTGTGACGGTTGTGGTATTTGCATAGGTGATGGCACGTCTCCCACGATCGACAAACCCCATGAATTGACTCTATATCCTGTCATGATTAGTAGAAACAAGAAACAAAATCCAAAAATAATGTTCCTATGAACTACTGGGAAATGATGGTAAAACACTCACAGTATAGCAAATCAAAGTCTTACAAGTTCTTATCATGCAGCAGGTGGTGACCGGCAACCAGCGGTGTCAAATAACTTCAAGAGTTGGGTAAAGCGATTGTCAGGTGAACGTATGTATGCACGATGTAGAAATATATGGAGCTGGGTTGGCTTTATATATGTGGAAACAAATGCTACAACCACGTTAATGAATGCAAGCTGAAAATTTGTTCAAAGTGGTCGAGTGTTGGTCCTAGGCTAGACTGTATCAGAGACGCGAGCCTATGACACAAATGAATTCACGATGCCCTGTTGACAAAAATAATAATTTAAATGTGTTTGCACTGGCAGACGCAACGATGGATGCGGCTGATAAAAGAAGACCCTCGACAATAGAGCAATCAAAAACCTGTGTGACACGGAAAACAAATGGGGCAGCAGAGAAATCTTGTGGCCCTCTCCCTAACCAAGTCAACTTTTTTTTCTTTAGGCACAAGGAGTCACGTACCAGCCTCCTTCAATTAGCTATTCCTGCTATCTTCGTTTTTTACAACCTCCAAGTGATCAGTGCTCCTTCCAAATAAACCAGTATCACATATTACAGATTTTATGGAAGCCAAAATAGTGCGTTCCAACTTTCCAAAAGAAACAATCCTCCAAAAGACAGGAATCAGTGAGTTATTTGAGAGCCGAACCAAACCTCCTTTTTTTTCTCCAAAGACACGTCCAGACTTGGAAACCTCCCATCGGTTTTTTGTGTGTGTATAGATCAACCGAATCTGGACTTGCTCTCTGCAAACAACGATGCTTTTTTTTCAAGCGGTGGAACAAACTTTCCTATTCTCTTTCAAGTTTCCTTCTCTTACCATGTATGCGCCCAACAATTTTTTTTCTCTCAAACGAACAAGGAAAATCTAATTGTCCTTTACCTCCTTTCTTTCCAAGTCAAACGTCACATGGAAACAATCAACCCTCTTGCCAAACATGGAAACAACGACCTCTTCGTGATTTGCATGCAAACTTTCCTTGAAATATTTATCTGCTTCCAAAACACTCATGTGGGAATACCTCCAAATGCCATGCGGTCTGTTTTTTTCCTTTTCTTTTTGCTGCTCCGAAGTTACCAAACCAGGAGCACACCACGTCCCCCTTTTCTCTTTATTTTTTTTCTCTCTCCCTTATTCTGACGTGGAGTACTACTCTGAAACTCTCATGTTTTTGTTTTTGGAATCCCAACCGAATCAGCCAACTTGTACTTTCTTTTTTGATCTCCAACGTGAGGAGGAACTTCTTAATCACAAACCGACATGCACTTCCTTGCCTTATTTTAACTTTTGGCTTCCTTTTGTGCTGCGATCTCCAATACTCCCGTGAGGAAACTCCTTAAAAAAATCAAACGTGCTACACTAGGACACCCATATCCAACACATGCCAAATTTGTTTCTTTTTTTTATTACTTTCCAAGTAGTAGCACACAATCCACACGTCCTTCCTTTTATCTCAAAGGAAACAGCCCATCAGAATCGCCACCAACGAAACCGATTGGCAGTTGCCCTTTTTTCCTTCCTAAAGCAAAGAAGCAACGTGGGAGGGAATCACGTCCCAAATCCCAAATGACCTGCCCCTTTTCTGGCCAACTCAATATATTTCCTTTAGAAAAAATGTCCAGCAATATCTCCTTATTAAATTGCTTCTTGGCCGAAAAATCTTTTTTTGCGGTCTCCTTGTTTTTTTTGCTTCAGTCTCCACTTCTTGCAAAACGAATCTGATCTGCCTTTTTTCTTAGTTCCTTTTTTCTCACGTGATGAATCAAGCTCCCAGATGAATAAGGTGATGATGCTGGCAACGGCGGTAATGAAAGTAAATGGCAACGGACGATGAAACAAAGTGGAGGATGGTCTATACGGATGTAGCGTGAACGAAACGTGACTAGAACTCGAAACTCTGAAAGTTTAGACACTAAAACCCAGCAACTCGACACATGATGCAACCGAGAATTCAACAATGCAAAAACTAAGTGATAATAGCGAAAGGCTCAGACGGTCTGGGATATGATGAACTAATCTAACTTTTTTTGTGGCTTTTTTTGTGGACTATAGGTATGAAGAACAGACTCGATCTAAACTATGAAAAACTGTAAAATCTCACCGAGCAACCTGAAAACTGATACCACTTGATAGAGGCGAGGGTCCCAATCTTTCGATGAGATGATAACTATCGATTTGGTGGAGACGACTTTGACAATCCGACTAAAAACGTGCACGACATTGCGCCTTAGCAATCGCTAAACCAACTCCGAAAGGTTATTGACCACGCCGGAGCACGATCAACCTGACCACGAAGGTCGATTCCTGCAAGCAATCAAAGAACAAGCAAGAATATGACTAAGCAATCTGAATATGGATGAAGTATTGATGAAACTGGGGTTTCATAAGCAGTCTTGGTCTGGTCGTTGGACACAAACGAAGTACACGAAGTTGCAGCGATGGCTAACTTTTAACTAAATAAAACCCGAGTCTAAACGATGCCTTAAGGGCTATATTTATAGGGAAACGAGAGGGGATTTTGTCCACCCTTGGCAAGGTGGACTAAAACACCTCCTAAGTCGTTTCCCCTACAATATGGACTCTAAAAATAGATTACATGGGCCTGGCCCAAAATAAGGTGGCGCAACACCAATAGTAAGCTATGGACGAAATTTATGAAAGGCCATCTTGTATATTTCGTCCATCTTCTTGTATGTCATCATGGTGGCTTCAAAGTCCGGAAATCTCCACTTGAACCTCCGTTCTTGTTCTCTTTGCACGCACCTTGATCTCCGTGCTTGACCATGCTCCAATGATCAACCTTCTTATCCATGCTAAGCCCTTCAATTGCAAGCAACACAAATGTATCTAAGTTAGGCAGCATCATATTCTCATGAACACTAGAAACATTACCAAGAAACGAAAGTACCTGATAATCTAATTGGCGTATCTGAGCTCTGGCAACTGTTCCAAGAGGTAAAACAACAGGGGATATGGGCGTAACTGTGGTAGCCATGTCCTCATCATCCCATGCAACAAGATAGACGATGCTTCAGATGTTGCAAATCTTCTTTGTAGGGAAATCTTGCGTCTAGATGGAGTGCCCAAGACAATCGTCTCAGACCTCAATGTCAAGTTCCTTAGCTACTTTTGGAAGACGCTATGCGCCAAGCGCGGAATCAAGATTTTGTTCTCTTTGGCATACCATCCTCAGACCGACGGCCAAACGGAGGTCACGAACCGAAAGCTATCTACTCTCATACGCGTGATGATCAAGAAGAACATCAAGGAGTGGGAAGAGTGTTTGTCCATCGTTGATGTCAGATTTCGGGCTCCGCAGACCCTTGATAGATTCAAACTCTGGGGTGCATGCGAAGAACTCAACCTCCCCAGTCTGCCTACTCGTCAATCTCACGGCCTAGCTGAATGAACAGGAAGGAAATGGGACACAACAGTTTACCCAGGTTCGAGCCACCTTGCGGTGTAAAACCCTACTTCTGCTTTATGGTGGATTGGCCTCGAGGTGGGCTGATGATGAACTATTATAGTGGAGGAACATGCTCAGGAGGTGTGTTCTTGAGCTGATGGGGGAGAGGATGATCTGAATGATCCGCCCCCCTCTATGGTGGTGGCTAGGTCCTTTTTATAGTGGCTTTGGTCCTCTTCCCTCAAAGTGGAGGCGGGAAGGGATCCCACAACGGCAAAATTCGAAGGGAGACAACTAGTACATCTCATCCTGACAAAAGTAGTCTTCACATGCAAAGCCTCTGGTCGTGACGCTGTGGTGGGCTTGGCGATGACCTTTGTCCTGCCGTCCTGGCGGTCTTGGTCTTGTTGCATGGGAATGGAAACCTTTGGCTGATTCCTCAGGAGCCAGCCAGAGGAGGTCGCTCCTTCTGGAGGTCTTGGTGTTGTTCGCCTCGCGAGGCTTGGCACCTCGCAAGGGTCTTGAGTTGTTGATGCTGAAGGTGGGTTGTACCAGGCCGTTGATGGAGCCACACCGTGGGCCGCAGTCAGGCAAGTCTGGGTACCCTGGGTCCCAGAATGCCGATAGCCGAGTACGCCTACAATCAAGCACGACACTCTAATACTGGCAAGTCCCCCTTCGAGGTCGTTTACGGCTTCAACCCGTTGTCTCCCTTGGACATTCTACCTCTACCACTACAAGAGCGCATCAACATGGACGCAAGTGCATAAGTGAGTTGCCTCAAGAAGATGCATGAAGATACAAGGCAGACCATCGAGCGCCAAATACAACGACTCGCGACCAAGCTCCACATAAACAAGCAACCCATGATATTCCACATTGGAGATCTTGTATGGCTACATCTTCGCAAGGAATGCTTCCCCAACGAACGCAAATCCAAGATATGACCTCGAGCCAACGGACCCTTCATGGTGCTCGAATGCTACAACAACAACGCCTACTAGATTGACATCCCACGCGACAAGTACTCCGTGAGTGACATATTCAACATCAATGATCTCTCTCCCTACCATGGTGAGGAGGCTTCGATCCGAGATCGGATCTTTCCCAAGGGGG
This sequence comes from Triticum dicoccoides, assembly GCF_002162155.2. NCBI lineage: Eukaryota > Viridiplantae > Streptophyta > Magnoliopsida > Poales > Poaceae > Triticum > Triticum dicoccoides. The sequence continues at coordinate 373,133,969 of NC_041382.1, forward strand.
GAGATGATGCAGAGCATCCTATGGTCATCCCCATGGACCTACCATCGTCTCACCGAGTGCCAAAAGGACCGATGACACGAGCACGAGCTAGAGCTCTTGAGACCGAGGTGACATCTCTCCTTAGTGATATTACATATGACCCACTCGAGACATGGCTACTACCTAGGTCTAGAATGTTGTGCATGATTAGGTACCAAGAAGGCCCCCTCGAGGATGCACGTGAAGACGGACAAGTCCCGAAGTATAAGGATGAAGAGGAACGAAGGAAGGAACCAAGAGCAGCTCCTTGGGCCCGGACATCCGGCAATGGCCCCAGACATCCGGCCCGTGAAGATGCCCACATAGCAGCATCCCAGCAGCCGCAACGCTATAGGGCCCGGACATCCGGCAATGGCCCCAGACATCCGGCCCGTGAAGATGCCCACATAGCAGCATCCCAGCAGCCGCAACGCTATAGGGCCCGGACATCCGGCCCGACGACCTCGTACATCTGGCGCCTTGCCCGGAAATCCGGCCCTCCTTCACTGAACTGCACCAAAACGGCCTCGCCAGCCCGGACATCCGGCATGATGCCCGGACGTTTGGCTCCTCCTTTCTGCGTGTAGTGAAAGGGCCGAGGTCATCCACCCCTTCGCCCCCTAGATTATTTATACTCCTTCTCCTCCCTCTTTCTAGGGTTAGCAAAGGATTAGCTCATTTTAGAGATAGAGCTTTGCTCATCCATTCGGTTCTACTCCATGGAGAGACTAAGGCCTCCACTGAGAAGATCCATCAATTGGATTCAAGACCCTCACAGGAAGACCCCCAAGACCTCCTCACGGAGAAGAACTACCATCCCTTGTATCGTCCTTTGTTGCTTTTGGATCTTGTATCACTCTTTATGTTCACGGATCTAGCACATGTGTGTTTGTTCTCGTTGATTTGAGTGTCTTTCTATCATGTTCTCCCCTCGTGTTTCTTCGTGTTCTTCGTAGGATCTTGTCCATTTCATGAAAGATCGACCCTAGGGTTTCCACCCTACATCACTTTGTACCTTGCTTGAGGAGTTGCAATTTCTTGAAGAGGTCACGGCTATAGTACGTGGGTACAAAGCGCGCTCGCATGACATCCTTCATTTGGTTCCATGTTGTGAAGGGGGCTCACCTCTTGCTTCTCGCCTCACAATGACTTGCTCCCACCAAAAAGGACATAGTCTTGGAACTCAAGGGATTCCATGGCAATCTTCTTTTCTTCTTCATTGTTGTGCGAGCAAAAGATATTGTCAACCTTCAATGCCCATGAGAGGTAGTCTTCGAGGTTGGTGCCACCGGAAAACTTTGGCATGTTGAACTTGAGCTTGCTGTAGCATTGCTCATCATTGTGGTTGGGACGATTATGATTGTGATGATGCTCTTGACGTGGAGGGGGGTCTTGAGCCGCTTTCTCCTCATGCTCTGCTTGATTAGATTGTCATTGAGGTTTTGGAATTCTTGCATGGTTCCTCATCTCGTGGCGCTCCTCGTGAGGCTTCTTCTTATAGGTCGCGGGGGAGGGCCTCTTCTTGTAGATGTACTTGGCAGTTGTGCTCATTGATGGATTTAGTTGATTCATGTAGAGCACATTGGGCTTCAAGGGCTTGTTCCTCATGGCGTTGTGTCACTTGTCGAAGGGCATCACCATCTTGTTGTTCTTGTTGATCTTGACGTATTGGAGCTTGCTCTTGGACTGGAGGATCATTAGCTTGTCGACATGGTCATTCACGTTCATGGAGGTGGGCTGGTAAACCATTGCCATGAAATGGGTTTTGTGGATCTTGATGATCTTCATGGTCTTGGCGACAATGCGAACGAGCTCGTGGAGGAGTTGCATCCAAAGGAGATTGCGAAGAATGTTGACTTGGGTGGCTCCATCTTGAATAGGACAAAGTGGTAGAAGAGCGGTTGACCATCATGGATCATATGTATTCCTTGAGAGTTGCCATCGATGTGTCGAAGTAGTCTCTGTGCATTGCTCGGATTGCCGCAAGTCGGTAGCTAGTAGGTCGATGTGGTTGCCCAATAATGCTTCATTCTCTTGACGCAAAACTCTTTGCACGCTGAAGAGGTGGTTCTTGGTGACGTAGATGTTCGGGTCCTCATCTTACTCGATGAAGAGTGGGTTGGTAGAAGTAGTTGGCCTATCCATCATGTCAAGCAAATGTGTGAGTGGAAGAAAGGAAAGAACTATACCAAATGTACCTTATCCGATGTTGAGAATGCATCAATGATCATTCAATAATGTAACAAGGAAATATCACAATTGGTACCGGTTCTCGTTGATTCTCACACCTACACAAGTAAGGCTTTTGGGTAGCTTGGTTAGAATGGTGGCACAAAATGTTGTGCAATTGTTAGCGAGATTCAAATAATGTTGAAAAAGATTCACAAATTTGCAAATGCAACAAGTAGACCAATATCATAGAATGGTACAAGAAACGCACAGATAGATAGATAAATGGGGTCGAGCAACTAAGGAACGACCTCAATATCTGGAATCCATGGAAAATGCTCTTGTTGCACAACTCTAGAGAGATGCTAGCATGATTGCACAATAGGCGGATATGATACTTGTGTAGAACCTATAGGGCAAAAATGCAATGACTTCCTATCCCAAGTATGCTATTATGTATGGAATTACGGTGTTATGATCCAAGATGATTGAGTATGACAATCTTAAGTGCAATGTTGTATGATGCTATGGTTCTTGCTTAAAAGCTCTTTGCTTATCTTTCCCTTTTGCTTAAAAGCTTTTTGGCTCTTTATCTTTTGATCTCTTTCGTTGGCCACTTATGCAAAACTTCACGAACCAACATAGCAATTGTGTATGAGGGAATTTTTTTTGCACTAGTGATGACAACATCATACCATGATACGAATACCAAGATGATATGGAAGTTTTGGTGGAAACCCGGTCAAAATTGATGAAAATTAGGCGGGAAAGAAAGTGATGGATGAAG
>NC_041382.1:373137337-373140807 GCF_002162155.2 Triticum dicoccoides
GGGCGGATATCTAGGGTCCACGGGCCAGATGTCCGGGGCGCCAAATCCATGATGAACTCGGTGGATCTCGTGGGAAAGAAAAATTTCAGGGCAAAATTAGGGGGATTTCATGGATGGAATTGGGGGAAATGTTAGAGGAAGCTAGATCTATCTGCAACACATCAAGTCCCTAGATCAAAATCAAAATAACATCATCACACCAATAAATCACAAAAAAATTGGGGGAGGGCTATTTTTGTGGGGATTTTCAAAATTGGGACAAAATACAACAAAATTAGGCTAGAAAACGAAGGGGTAGGCTCCAAAATCATGATCAACCTTGGCTCATGATACCAATATGATGTAGGGTGGAACCCTAGGGGCCGATCTTTCATGTTTTGAGCAGATCCCGCGATGAACACGAAGAACACACAAGGGAAAATGGAGGAAAACACTCAAATCAACGAGATTCGATTACACATGTGCTAGATCCGAGTACACAACAAGACACACGATCCAAACACAACACGGGACGGTACAAATGGTCGGTAGTTCTTCCCAATCTGTGAGGATACGAGGGCTTGAATCCACGAGGGGGTGTTCCCATGATGGGGTCTTGAATCCACTTGGGATCTTCCCCGCAGAGGCCTCGGTCTCCAATGGAGTATGTATCAAGTGAATGAGCAAAGCACTATCTCTAAAACGAGCTAGAACCAATCCTAACCCTAACAAGAGGAGGGAGTGGTCCATTTATAATCTTGGATGAAGTTTGGGAGAGATGGAGGGATCCAAGGGCCGGAGGCCCGTTACACTATGCACAGATAGGGGCAGGATGTTTGGGCCTTCAGGTTGGGCCAGATGTCTGGGCTGGGGGGCGGATGTCCGGGGCACACGTCGGGCCGGATGTCTGTGGCCTGGGCCGGATGCCCGGGCCGTGTACCTTGTTAGCTTGGCAGCTGCTGTGGGCACTTTCAGGGGCGGGATGTGCGGGGTTCGGGCCCGAATGTCCGGGCCATGTACCTTGTGGTTGTTGGCCTTTGCGTGGGCTACACTTTCCAAGGGACGGATGTCTGGGGTCCTAGGCCACATGTCCTGGCCCTGTAGCTTGTGTCTGGTGTCCTTTGGCTGGGCTACATGTTCCAGGGGACGGATGTCCAGGGCGAGGGCCAGATGTCCGGGTCCTGGGAGCTGTCTTTGGTCCTTTCACACATTCCTCTTCGTCCTTGTACTTGGGGACTTGTACGTCTTCATATGCATCTCCGTGAGGGTCCTCTTGATACCTGATCATGCACAACATTCCTGACATAGGTAGTAGCCATGTCTCAAGTGGGTTATATGGAATATCACTATGGAGAGATGTCACCTCGGTCTTGAGAGCTCTAGCTCGTGCTCGTGTCATCGGTCCTCTTGGAACTTGGTGCAACGATGGTAGGTCCAGGGGGTTGACCATGGGATGCTCCACATCACTCATGATACCAAGATGATGCAGGGTGGAACCCTAGAGGCTGATATTTCAGCAACAACATAGGGCTATGGCTCTCCTTTCCCCTTCTTCCCCTCCCTCTCTCACCCCTCCCCTCCCCCCTTCTTGTCCCTCCGCCTCTGATCCGTGCTCCCCCGTTGTCGCCCTGGTCTCTGGTCAGCTTCTCCCTCCAGCGTCTGGTTCCTCCCCCACCCTCTCGCTCGTCGGTGGTTTGTTCTTTGGCTCCCTTCACACCATCACTTGGCTCCCGCTTTTGGGCTCTCACTTCAGATGAGGACTGTTCATCGAACGAGGAGCCTTCCTGCTTGTCCTCACCGGCTCGCCCTATGCAGGCCCCTTCCCCCTCCGGCACGCCGCACCCCTGCAAAGTTTTCCCCTGGGGGTCGGGGTCGGTCGGTGTCGTTGCCGCCTTATGTTGCTGGCTGGGTCCGAATCTCTCGTCGTCTGCGCAAATCTGGTAAGTTCGCCCACCTGTCGCCCAGATCTGGGATCCTGGGGACCGCTCCTGGTGTGGTTTGTCCTCCCTCCCCGCCCTCCCTCTCTGGTTCAGCCACCTCGTCGGCGGCGGCTTCGTCGCCGGGGCTAAGGATGGCAATTTTACCTATGGACATGGATATCCGACCCGAATGGATAGGGTTTGGATATGCTTTTGTGCCCACGGGCAGCGCCCAAACCCGACCCGATTGCTTGTGGTTAGGGCATGGATCTAATGTTCTGCCCATGGGTATACCCAAACCCGACCCGATAGTATGATTTAATGGGTGAAAATCTGTTATCCCTACCCCACAGTCAAATGTCCCACTGGAATTTTCCACTTTGTTATCTAAAACATGCAAAAGAAATTGCATAATCCTCGTCGTAACTTCTTTTAGATGACATTCAATCCCCGTCGTAACATACTACATTGCACCTTCCCTTATTTTTATCTCCTTGTTAAATGACTCATCATTCTCATCTTTTAGAAAAAAAACTAAATTGTATTAGGTTGTAAGTGGATGTTGATTTGCCATAAGTTGATGTTTACCATAAGTGAAACCTAGCCTACCATGAGGTGAAGACCAGAGAAGCTTATGTTAACATTGTGCTATGTCTTATTTATATGTCTTGAGAGGACCCAATGGATATCCAGTGGGTATGGATATCCATCGGGTTTGGACATGGACACAAATTTTCACCCGTTGATTTTTTCATGGGTGGGCAAATACTGCCTTCATGGATATGGATATGGATTTTATATTGCTCAACCCGATCCAAACCCGACCCATTGCCATCCTTAGCCGGGGCTCGTCACGCCGTAGGCACCACTTGCCCTAGATCTGGTCTCCTCCCCGTTGACTAGTGGGCTGCGGGCTAGGCCGTCGGTTGGGCCTCCTGTTCCTACTCTGGCCTGCCAGCCCGCTCCCCCCTCTTTATCGTCAGTTGACGATTTCCCCCCTCTCTTGTCTGTGGGCCCGGTGCGGCTCTCCCATGCTTCTGGGCTACCCCCTCCTCCCCCGGACCGCGTGGCCTGTCTGGCCCAGGTGGGCACGGCTCGGTCTGGGTATTTATGGATCCCCCGTGGCTCCGCCCCCCTGCTAGGGTTTTTGGCTTCCGCCGCGGATTTGCGTTGTCGCGGTGCTCCTCCCACGCCCCCTCTCCTCTCCTTTGTCGCGGTGCTCTCCATGGATAAGTCGCGGGTCTCGTCTTGCGATGCGGTCTCGGGTAGCATGCGTCGGCGGGAGGACTCGCCGGGCTCGGGCATGGATCTGGATCTCGAGGCTTCTCTTCGTTCCAAGCTGGAGGCGGAGCAGGTGGCTCGTGAGCAGGTGGCTCGCGATCGTGCTGCGTGGGCCGCTGGTCCGGAGTGACTCCAACGCTCGGTGAGCGCTCCTGGATCTGGTCTGCAAGGATATGGATCTAGGGCTTCTCTGTCTCCGGCGTTCGACCCTTGGGTAGCGGCGGCGGCGGGTGGTGGTGGGGTCTCCTCCTTGTCGGGCTTCATCCTTAGCGCGGGGCATGGCGCTCCTGC
>NC_041382.1:373140975-373226054 GCF_002162155.2 Triticum dicoccoides
TTCCTCGTCGGGGACGGGGGGCGGGATCCTGCCTCCCCCTCCTCCTCCCCCTCTCTCCCGCTGCATTGCCCCAACTCCTCCGCTCCAAGTAACCCTTCTGCGCTCACCTGCTTCGCCTGTCATAGGCCTGGGCATTTCCAATCTAGATGCACCAACCCCCCGTTCTGCCTGATTTGTCGCTCCGACGGGCACCTCACAGTCAACTGTATGAATCGCCAGAAGCCTCCTTCCTTCCTCCAGTTCGGTCTGGGTCTTCCTGGATGCGCCTTCTTTGCTATGGATAGTGATCTGCCTATCTTGGAGTCGGCCCCTTCCCTCTCAAATGCTGCCATAGTCTCGGTCAAAGACCAAAAGATATCGTCCCAAACTCTGCTTGAAGGGCTTCGGATCTGGGATGTTGAGGGTTGGGATTGGCAGGTCAATCAGCTGTCTGACTATGAATTCTCTATTTTGTTCCCTTCCAAGGACTGCCTCCATATGATTGCCTCTTGCACTAGCTTCACCCTCCCTCTCAATCAACTGGTGGTTTCTGTGAAGCCTGCTACTTGCAATGGAAAAGTTGTTGGTCCTCTCTCTCAGGTCTGGGTGCTGGTGGATGATGTGCCAGCAGGGCTTCGTTCTTCTTCCTTCCTAATGGTGTTTGGCTTCTTGATTGGGAAGCCTGTGGAGGTGGATTCAGAGTCGCTGGAAAGGGTTGGCCGAGCTCATATCAAGATATGGTGTGTTGACACATTATGTGTTCATGGATCTATTGACGTTTTTCCTCCGCCCAACGGTGTCAGGCTTCGTGTGCGGGTCGAAGGGGCGGATGTCTTCCACCCTCCACCTCCTCCTCCACCCCCATCCAACCCATCGGACAAGCATGATAAGGAAGGGGACGGCTCCTTGGGTGGTCAAAACCCTAGTGATGGTTCTAACTTGCGGTTCACTTAATCCGAATGGGATGGGTTGGCTGATTCGAAGCGGGAGTTGTTCCAATCACAGGCTCCTCTTGACTTGGCCCCACGCGAGTCGGTGGCGGTCCCTCCTACTGATCCTCTGAAGCCAGCTGCTGATGATGTGTTGCTTGAGAAACAGCCTATTTCGGCCACCCCATCTCTGGGGCCTGCTCCAACCTTCCAGGCCGTCCTATCTCCCCTACCCATTCCGGAATTGAGGATATGCCCATCTCCCCTGCCCGAGATGAGTGGGGTCGCAGTCTAAGAGGAAGAAGAAATCGTCGGTCCACAAGTTCTCGGCGAAGAGCAGGGCCTCCTCGGGCTATAAGCAATCGATGACTGGTGTCTGCCCCCGCCTTGACAAGGACCTGGGATCGATGTCGCGCTCGGGCCCCGTTCCTGCTTCTACCATGGCCCGGTCTCCTTCGATTCGTTCGCCCACTTCCACAGCTCGCAAGGGCAAGCGGGTCAGCGAGGCGGGCGGATCTATCTTGGAGCGGGCGGAGCGGCGGGCTGCTGCTAAGGATCTTCCCCCTTCAGGTAATCATCTTGGTCCTCTCCCCTCCTCTTCCCCGATTCGGCTTTTTCTCTCGTCTCTTTCTGATGACCACTTGTTAAATATTATGTCTGATGTGGGTGTGTCGGTAGATACCGAGGTAGGCTCCCCCTTACTCTCCTCTCTACTATCGGGGCTAACAAGTTGGCTCAGGCGGCCGTCGCTAAAGCAAAAGAGGCCGTTGCCTCTTTGGCTGCAGCTTCGGAAGGTGTTCGGGCTCCGGTCGATGGTGTGGAGGTTGGTAGTCGCCAACCCCAGCCTTCTTCTAGAAGGGGCCCTATTAAAAGATCTAAACCCTGCATGGCTCCTAGCAGGTCCAGTCTCCGTATTAAAAACCTCTCTTATAAATGAAAGCCTTATTTTGGAAAATTAGAAGTTTCGGTGCTAGGGGGCGTCACGACCAAATTAAAGACTTGATTCATGGTAATAACATTGACTTGGTTGGGCTGGTTGAAACCTTTAAAGAATCCTTCTCCCCTAACGAACTTTCTGCCATCGCGGGCATGGATAGATTTGATTCGCATGTGCTACCTGCTTCCGATCATTCGGGAGAGATCCTGATTGGCTCAAAAAAGATATGTTCGATTTCGTGGCCTTTGATCATGGTGTTTTCTGGGTAAGCACGGTAGTCTGTCACAAAGCCCTCAATATTCTATGGGAAATCATCGTGGTTTATGGCCCGGCTGATCATTCGCTTTCCTCCTTATTCTTGGACGAGCTCTCTGCTAAGATTGAGGCATGTAATTTACCAATTATTATCGGTGGGGATTTGAACCTCCTTTGCTCTCCTGCTGACAAAAGTAATGACAATTTTTCTTGGAGGCTGGTGAACGCTTTCAATGACTTCATTAGCATCAATGCTATCCGCGAGCTACCTAGGATTGGGGCCCGCTTCACTTGGTCTAACCATCAGGCCAACCCGATTAGATCGGTACTTGCCAGAGTTTTTATGTGTTCTAGTTGGGATTCTCTCTTTCCTTGGGCCTCCCTCACCGCTAAATGTATCGTTGGCTCGGATCACACCCCCCTTATTCTTGATGGTGGGCTACATCAAGATAGACCTCCTGCCAGATTCCAATTTGATGCCTCTTGGCTGTTTGTTGAAGGGTTTTATGATTTGCTTGCCTCAAAGATTACTCGTCTCCTATCCACTAACCATCGTTCCTTTGGTCCACTCGATGATTGGCACTTTTGCTCTTACAATTTGCGCAAATTTCTGAGAGGCTGGTCATGTAATCACGCTGCAGAGGAGCGTCGCTCGAAAGACGCTCTCGAACCTCAAATCTTGGCCCTTGATCGTTCAGCTGATTCTTTTGGGCTCTCTGAAGATGGGTGGTCTTTGCGATACAATCTTGAATCAGCCTTGATGCATTTGCATCAACAGGCGGAAATTTATTGGCGACAGCGGGGCACACTTAATTGGACTCTAAAAGGGGATTCCCCCATGGCTTATTTTTTTGCTATCGCTAACGGTAGGAGGAGGCGTTGTGGTATTAACAGCCTGATCATTAATGGTGTGCGGTCTTCTGACCAACCTGTGATCCTCTCTCACGTGGTGGAGCTCTTCTCTTCGTTATTAGGGTCCAAACCTCCCTCGGGATTTTCTATCTCGCCAAACTTGTGGGACCACAACATGAAAATTTCGGCCGATGAAAATGCTGAGTTGTTGATGCCCCTTTCTGATAAGGAGACCTGGGATGTGATTAATTCTGCTAACCCTAATGCTGCTTCCGGGCCGGATGGCTTTTCGTTTCCCTTCTTCCGGAAGTTTTGGCCTCAGTTGAGGCAGTTGATTTGTAATGTTATTCAGGGGTTTTGCCTAGGCACTATAGATATTTCTTGCCTCAATTACGCGGTGATAACCCTGATTCCTAAAGTAAAAGCAGCTGAGCTGATCTCCCAGTTCAGACCCATTGCGCTTATCAATAATTTTGCTAAGTTTCCTGCTAAGGGCTTTGCTACCCGCTTGTCTCCTGTTGCGCATAGAGTTATCAGCCCCTACCAGTCAGCTTTCATCAAAGGGCGCTTCATATTAGATGGTATCCTTTGTCTTCATGAAATAGTTCATGACTTGAGGATTCGTAATTCTAAGTCTGTTATTTTAAAACTAGACTTTGAGAAGGCCTATGATTCGGTCAGTTGGCCTTTTCTCAGGAAGGTTCTTCTGGCGAAAGGTTTTGACGGGGCGTATGTTCATCGTATTATGCAGTTGGTCTCGGGGGGCCACACTACGGTCTATGTGAATGGCCATATTAGTAATATTTTTGTCAATGGCAGAGGTCTGCGTCAAGGGGACCCTACTTCTCCTGTCCTGTTCAATTTTGTGGCCGATGCCTTTTCTCGCATTTTATCTAGGGCGGCTCAGCATGGTCATATCATGCCTGTGGCCTCTCGTCTAGTCCTTGATGGTGTCACTCACTTGTAATACACTGATGACACCATTATTATGGTTGAACTGAATGATGCATGCATTGCCCACCTCAAGTTCATCCTTTTATGCTTTGAGGTCGTCTCGGGTCTTAAAATTCACTTCTCCAAAAGTGAGGTCCTGGTTACTGGTGTTGATGATGCGGAGGCCTTGAGAGTGGCTAGGTTGCTTAACTGTTCCCTGGGCTCCTTCCCCTTCAAATATATGGGCCTTCCCATCTCTCCTGTTCTGCTACGCTCTAAGGATTTTGCTCCGGCTGTTTCTAAGGTGGGAAATAGGGTTCTCCCCTGGAGAGGTAGATATAACACCAATGCTGGCAAATTGTCTTTGATTAACACTTGCCTTTCCTCCCTCCCTATGTTTCTAATGGGCTTCTATCTCCTATAGGGTGGTATTCATGCCGGTTTTGACAAGCACAGGGGTGCGTTTTATTGGAATGTTGCCGACAACAAACGGAAATATAGGTTGGTTAAATGGAAGCTCATGTGTAGGCCTAAAAACCTTGGGGGATTAGGGATTATCAACACGATGGTCATGAACAAATGTCTTCTAATCAAATGGTGGTGGAAAATCATGACTCGTGGGGCTGGCTCCTTATGGTACTCTATTCTTAAAGCTAAATACTTCCCACACTCTAGCCCGATGTTTGAAGTGGCCCAGCGTGGCTCCCAATTCTGGAAAGACCTTTTTAAAGTCAGACCTTTATTCCTGGATCATGTGAAGTTCAATGTTGGTAAGGGTACCTCGGTTCATTTTTGGCGTGATTGGTGGTGTGGTGATACTCCTCTGGCAGTTAGCTTTCCGGTTCTTTTTCCGTATTGCCCTAATCCAGAGATCTCCATCGTGGAGGTGGCGGCTAATAATTGGGATTTGGCTTTTCGCCGTTCCTTGTCTCCTGAAGAGTTGGATGACTGGCAAAGACTCTCTGCCTTCTTCCCCCTGCTCTCGGAGACGCATGATATGGTGATCTGTCCTCATTCTCCTTCTGGTCATTTTTCAGTTAAATCCTTGTATTCTAGGCTCATCGGAGGTTCCCCTTCGAATATATTTTCTTGCATCTGTCGGTCCAAAGCTCCTCCTAAGATTAAAATCTTCCTCTAGCAGGCCTTTAGAGGTCGTCTCCTTGCGGCCGACCAAATTCGTAAGCGGAACGGGCCGGGATTGGCTTTCTGTGCCCTACGTGGTGCCGCGGAGGATACGAACCATATCTTTTTTCATTGTGTGTTGGCTAAGCTGGTCTGGAGCTGTGTCTGCTCATGGCTCCAGGTTCCTTGGAATCCCTCCTCCTTTCATGAGTTGAGAAACCTTGCCAGCTCACTGGTTGGGGTGACTAAGAGAGTTTTCTGGGTTGGCCTGGGTGCGATATGCTGGTCTTTGTGGACGATTAGGAACAAATTTACGATCGAGCACGTCTTCCCATCTAAGGATGCTGACGTTCTTTTCAAATCTGGTATCTTCTTGCAGCAGTGGAGATCATTGACTAAGGAGGACGACCGGGGATCGCTGGACCTGCTCATATCTAAAATTCTGGCCTCGGCGTCTTCTATTTCTGGGCAGGACCCTGGCGCCTGATCTTTCATGTCGATGTTTCGTCGTCTTCGTTGTTGGCGGTGTCTACTTCTTCTCCGGCCTGCATACCATGTCTGGCAGGTTGCCATGTACCCCTAATACTCTCTTGCTATTGGTCCCTAGTACTGTTGTCGTGTTTTATTGCTGGCTTCGCCTTTTGTTGGTGTTGGGCTTGTGACTCTGCCTTGTGGATTTATTTATAAAGTCGGGCTATGGCCTTTTCTCTAAAAAAGAGGATGATCTTTCATGATTAGAGCGGATCATGCGAAGAACAAGAAGAACACATGAGGGGAAAACATGAGGGAAACGAGAGGAAAACACTCAAATCAATGAGATTCGATTACACATGTGCTAGATCTGAGTACACGACGGGACACATCATTCAAACACAACAAGGGACGATACAAACAATCGGTAGTTCTTCCCAATCCATGAGGAGGTGGGGGCTTGAATCCACCAGGGGATCTTCCCTTGATGAGTTCTTGAATCCACTTGGGATCTTCTGCGTGGGAGGCCTCAGTCTCCAATGGAGTATGTATCAAGTGGATGAGAAAAGATTTGTCTCTAAAATGAGCTAAACCAATGCTAACCCTAAAACGGAGGAAGAATAAGAGTATTTATAGTCTAGGGGTCGAAGGAGTACATGGGCCTCGACCCGAGTCACTGCGCGCAGGCAGGGCCGGAAGTTCCAGGCACTGGAGGTTCCGAGCAAAGGTCTGGGCAGGGTCCGGGCTACCTAGAGAGTTGGCATGGCTTGAACTGATGATGCGGATCATTCTACGGACATCACCATGTTAAGAGTTCATTCGGCAAGTGACACGTGCTACATCTACTTCACATACATAAAGGTGAATCATCTCCTTTACATGTGTTCACTTGATCCCTTTGAGGATGGTATACTACCTGACACCCCTCTCGTGTGCATGCATTGGTATTGTCGGAGCATAATAGACGAGGAGGGGGTGCAAGTTCCAAGGATCACCTACACCATCTGTGAGGGAAGCATGGAAGAGAAGGAAGAAGAAGCGCGGACAAGCTTCTGGAAATCCCGGAACTTCTGGCCTCCTGCCCGGAACTTCCGGACCTGCCGCACCGAAGCTATCCAAGAGTCTGCCAACTCTTTGGATAGCCCAGACTCTGCCGGGACATTCTCCTGGAACTTCCGGCTTGCCTGCGCGCAAAGACTCTGGCCAAGGCCCATGTACCCTTTTGTCCCTCACTTACCCCTTCGTGGCTACTAACATATATACTCAACCCCCTCCTCCATTCTAGGGTTAGCATTGGTTTAGCTCATTTAGAGATAGAGATTTGCTCATCCTTGTGGTTCTACTCCAGCGAGTGAGACCGCGGCTCTATGGAGAAGATCCACGCTTGGATTCAAGGCCCCTCACGAGAAGATCCCTCGCGGACTCAAGGCCTCCTCATGGAGATGAACTAGCTACCATTTGTATCGTCCTTTGTTGACATTGGATCGTGTATCTCTGTTTGTGTTCATGCATCTAGCAAATGTGTGACCATCTCGTTGATTTGAGTGTTTCCTCTCGTTTCCCTCGCGTTTTCCCTCTTGTGTTCTTCGTGCTCTTCATAGGATCCCCTCCAAATTGTGAAAGGTCAGCCCTAGGGTTTCCACCCTACATCATGCATTTGGAGTCTCCCCCCTCCGTTTCTAGCCTTCTTTTGCTTGATTTCGTCCAAAATTCAAAAATCCCCACCAAATATAGCCCCAATTGTTTTTTGTGATTTGTTGGTTTGGATGATGTTTTGTTGATTTTGATCCATGGATTTGCTTTCTTACTAGTGGATCTAGCTTTCCCCATCTTTCTCCCCATTTCCATCCACGAAATCATCTCAATTTTGCCCTAGGAAATCATGTTTTTCCGTCCCCGTTCTCAGATCTAGAATTTAGGGTTCGTCCCGGAAGAAATTCCGTGACCCCCAGAACTTCTGGGCTAACCAGAGAGTTTACCCCAAAAATCCCCAGACTCCCTGCATTTTTTCCACGACCCCTGGAACTTCCGGCCCTAGGCCTAGAACTTCCGGCCTAACAAGAAACTTTCCCCAAAATTTCAGCATTGCCCTTCTTCACTATTTTCATCACAACGTTTCGCTCCGAACTCCGATTTGAGCGTTCTTTGGCTCATTTTGAAGCTATCAACGTGCCCGAGGTCCACACATTGGTTTCACCACCATTTGAATCCATCAAAAGTTTGGAACTTTGGCATCATTTCCTAGGCCTTCCACCATATCATCCCGAATACCACCATAGCCTTCCGCAACCTAACCCATTTGGATATATATAGCACTAGTGGTTGCTTGAGTAGTGATTAGAGTCTCCTAAGATGTTTAGGGTACTTTGGGACGGTTACTTCTTCATCAACCAACCACCATAACTTTCTCATAACCTTGCCCACCATACCCTTCCACCACCTCAACTTAACCCAATTTTGTTTAAGCTTGTTCGAGTTGTGGTTTGTGTCTCCTAAGGTGTTTCGGCTACTTAGGAATGGTGACTTCAACTCCGACAACATGTATAGTCCACCACCAAAACCTCCACTTCCGCATTGCGTACTCCAAAACCCATCAGTGCATTTTCGCAATCCCATTGAGCTTTCAAAACCACCACCGCATTCCGCTACAACCATTTGACATCTCCCTTTGGAGATTTGAGTTGTGGTTTTTCCGTTTTCTAGGGTGTTTTGGCTAACTAGGAAAGGTTCAACATGGATAACACCGCGGCTCAACTTCGCCAAGGATTTGACATCAACCACCTTCACCATTTTAACACCCTATATCTTCTTGGTATCGTGGTATCCCATCATTGTACTTCTTCTTGCCATTGTATTGATAACCCCTAGCCCATTTCGTGTCACTTGCCTATCGAGACTAGCCATTTGAGTATTGCCTGCAACGTTACTCGTGCACATTAGTGATGATCGATCTACACCTTCCATTGCATACATACCATATCATATTGGTATCATAGTACCATCCCTTGTGTCACAATATTGTTCTCGCATATACACAATTGCTATCTTGATTTGTGCATTTTGCATAGTGGCCATATAAAAACAAGAATAAGCTTTTAAGCAAAAAGAGAAAAACAAAGAGCTTGTAAGCAATAGCCATAGCATCATACCACATTGCATATAAGATTGTCATATCCGATCATCTTGGATCAAATTGAGAGAGACACCGGAACATCATACATATAGCATATTTGGGATAGAAGTCGTTGCATCTTTGCTTTGTAGGTTGTGCACAAGTCTCGTATCCGCCTATAGTGCACTCATGCTAGCGTCTCTCTAGAATTGTGCAACAAGAGAATTTTTTGTGGATTCCAGATTTTGATTTTTTTCCTTGGTTGCACGACCCACTTCTCTATCCGTGTGTGTGTTTCCATGTGCCATTCATTGCTATTGGTCTACTTGTTCCACTTGCGAATTTGTGAATCTTTTTCAACTTACGAATTATTGACTCTTGCTAACACTTTGCATCAAATTTTTGTGCCACTATCCTCACCAAGATCCACCAAAAGCCTTACATATGTAGGTGTGAGAATTAACAAGATCCGGTACCAATTGTGCTATTTCCTTGATACATTATTGAGTGATCATTGATCCATCAACATTGGGTAAGGTACATTGGTCTACTTCTCTTTCTCCCACTCACATTTGCTCGACTCTTGTGATGGATAGGCATTGCACACCTCCTTCGGTCTATAACAACAACGACGAGTTTGGTGCCATGAATAACAACTTCGATGACAAGATGGATGCTCAAATGGAAGATGTCGGATCCGGGGTTCCGCAGATCCTTGAGAGGTTCGAACACTGGAGTGCGTGCGAAGAACTTGTCCTCACCAATCTGCCTGCTCAATGATTCCTACGCCTAACTCGACGAACCCAAGGGACAAGAGATGCATCAGTTTATCCTAGTTCGGGCCACCTTGTGGTGTAAAACCCGACTCCAGCTTTGTGGTGGATTGCCTCGAGGGGCTGAGGATGAACTAGTACAATGGTTGAACAACCTCGGGAGGTGAGGTGTTCTTGAGCTCGATGAGCTACTGGGTGAGAGGATAATCTAAATGACCCGTCTTCTTCTATGGTGGTGGCTAAGTCCTATTTATAGCGGCCTTGGTCCTCTTCCCAAATGCAAGGCGGGAAGGGATCCCACAACAGCCAACCAGTACAAGTTATCCTGGCAAAAGTAGTCTTCGCATGCAAAAGACTCTGGTGGGGACATCAAGGTGGGCTCTGCGATGACCTCCGTCCTGCCGTCCTGGCGGTCTTGGTCTTGTTGCACCGATATGGAAACATTTGCTTGATTCCTTGGGACTCCGCGCCTGCGCTTGCCTCCTTGGCACCAAAGGGGAAACTGGTATGCTACACCCACTGGCGCCCGCCTGGCCGTGGTCGTCATGGCTCACATCATGTGAACCTTGCGAGGTGCACCTTGCCTTGATATCTCCGCTCCTCAGGAGCCAGCCTGGTGAGGATGCCCCCAGGGAGGCCTTGGTGTCATCTGCCTCGCGAGGCTTGGCCCCTCGCGAGTGTCTTGGTTTGTGGTTGCTGAAGCTGGGCCGTACGAGGCTGTTGATGGAGCCACGTCGCGGGCCACACGGAGGCAAGTCTGGGTGCCCCCATTTTCAGGACACCGATAGTAGCCCCCGGGCCCAAGGCGCGCTCGTACTTGGCTTCAAGGCGAATCCAAAGGGCAAGTGCGGAGCGCCGCGGGCCCCAACCGCCTACGTCCTTGGTTGAGGCGTGGCAATTAATGGGACATGGGCGCCTCCGTTTCCTCATGCTGCCTCGGCAACCGTTCAACTTGACGAGACCCTGCTGCATGCAGAGACCATCATTATGTGTGATCAACCGGCGGTTGGCCTCCTTCCGGCTATAAATGAGGGGAGGGGCGGAGCCCCCCTTGCTCATCTCTGTCTTCTTGCAGTCTGCTTCTTCTTATCCTTTCTTGTCTCTCCATCTCGCTGTAGCTCCTTATGGCGCCGACGAGGAAGTTCTCCGCTGCCGAGAAGGGGAAGGCCCCCAAGGAGGGACCTGACTCGCCACCTCCCAAGAGAGGGCGAGGCCGCCCCCGCAAGCATGCTGCGACCCCTGCGGTGGCTCCTCGGGGGCGCGGGCGCACCTTGGCCGGTCATGGCAGTGCTTCTTCTTGTGGTGGGTACCACTAGGGGCTAGGTAGCCCTTGCGATGAGGGGAGGCGTTCCATGGTCGCCCGACCTCCCCGGTCGTGCTTCCACTCTGCCGAGGTGCTCCCTGAGTTCGTCATGTGGCCGAAGAGACCAACCGGCACCTGGCTCCTACTCCCCCGCTTCTTCGCGGGTGAGCTGCCGGGCGTGGGGCCAGACGGCCTCTGGCTGTAGGCTGACGACTGTTGCAGCAAGGCCTAGTGGGTCAGGGTCGAAGTTTACGCCACCAGGGATGTGTCCCTGGCCCGCGGTTGGCAGGCCTTTGCCTGCACGTGCGGCTTGAGCAGGAGGTGCGCCCTCCACTTCAAGTTTGACGGCACCGTGACCCTCTTCGTGAGGGTGTTTGGGGAGGACGATCATCCCGCAGGGTGCTGCCCCGAAGACGACGGCGGCGACGATGAGCTTGGACTTGATGACAACTGCGCCGATGCTGCGGGTGAGCTTGCCCTTGGCGGCGGCCGAGGCTAGTTCAGCGGCGGCGGCTCCTCCAGTGAGAGCACGAGCAGCGGTGGCTATGACTAGCCACCACATCTCCGAGCTCGCTTCATGGATGGCAGCAGGTCGTCTCGTCGCCGCGGTTCAGTGAAGCGGGAGGAAGGCTCGGACTGAGCCCGGAGGCCTCCGGAGCCCGGCCTCAGGAGCCGTTGTGGTCGCGTGGGCTAATTTTGTTTAGACTTTCTCTTTCCCTGCATTCTGAAAAAGTTGAGGGCCCTGCTGGGGCGTGTAATGAACCATGGTACATACGCCGCTATGTTATGCTTGTTGTTCTGATGTATGCTATTATGTTCATGTCCGGGTAGGTGCGGTAGGATAACTTAGCTTGATACACTCACGGTAGTCTCACGCCTTGCGATGGCGCGCCCTCCATCATCTCGCGAGGTCCCCTTGCTGCCAGCTCAGGGGCTGCTGACCTCGGGAGACATCGTGAAGCTACAGAATTGTAGGAAAATTTTGTTGGGTGTCCTATTCTTCCTTGCGCGAGTCCTCAGGCGTGGGCTAGTTGTGGCTTAGTGCATCGCGTCACGGTACCCGGGGGGCACGGACTTAAGAAGATGCTCAAACCACAAGCTCGTTTGAGGGTGTCTCGCGAGGATAGAAAAAGCCACAGCCCTGGGGAACAGGGCCGTGGCGAAGTATGTTCGTGGCGCGGGGTGGGCCCGACGCGCACGCACATACCTGCCCAGCCCCCACGCGCAAGACGCGTGAGGAAGAGCGACAGGCAACTGCCGCCCTCCTAGGCCGAGACTGGCATCAAGAGAAAAGATGAGGGGGAAATCCAACATGGAAATCCAAAATGCAAGAACTCCAAATTCCATTAAAAGAAGAAAAAAGGGGGCAACCAACTTCAGAAAGCAAGCAAATGAACAGGCACGTTTGGCACCTTGACTAGTATTCTCACCAGTGCAGAGCTAATTGCTGCCACTAGGACGTGGGAGGGAGCCCCCGAGCCCCGAGGGCGGCTCTCAGGAGACTCCGGGGCATGTATAACCCCACTCATTATTGCGTGAGAGTGTCACGAGCGGAGACCTTCACGGGCACTGGGCCTTGTTTCATGGGTAGAACTTCCGAAGGTGCTAGATGTTCTAGGCGTTCTGGATGGGGATCCTATCATGTGTCTCCAGGCACGTGGCACCAAGCCTGGAGACGCGGGCGACCCTAAACGGGCCCTCCCACATGGGCAAGAGCTTACGCAGGCTTTCCCTGGAGAGCATCCGCCGTAGGACGAGATCACCCACCTCGAGAGTCCTGGAGAGGACGCTGCGACAGTGGTACCACCGCAGCGCCTGCTGGTACCTTGCCTCCTGGAGCGAGGCTTGGCAGTGGCATTCCTCCCCTAGCACAAGGTCCATCCCCCGTGTGGCGTCCTGGCGTCCCTCGTCAAACGCCAAGACCCGTGTGGAGCGATGCTTGACCTCGTGAGGGAGAACCGCTTCGGCTCCGTAGACGAGGAAGAATGGAGTCTCGCCCATCGGCTTGGTGGCGGTGGTGCGGATGGACCATAGCACGGACTCGAGCTCATCGAGCTAGCCCCTACTGCAGGCCTTGAGCTTCTTCTTGAAGGTTCTTGTCTTGAGGCCCCTCAGGACCTCTGCGTTTGCGTGCTCGGCCTGACCGTTGCTCCTGGGGTGTGCTACTAAGGCATAGCATATATGCGTTCCAAGGTTAGCACGATATGTTTTGAAGAGATTGCTAGTGAACTGCGAGCCATTGTCGGTGATGATACGACTAGCGACCCCGAAGCGTCTCATGAGGATGAACTTGACTGACGAACCGGCCGAGATGGTGTGGACGGCTTCCACCTCCGCCCACTTGGTGAACTTGTCGATGGCGACATAGAGGTAGCAGTAGACCCCGGGCGCTCATGGGAATAGACCCAAGATGTCCATCCCCCAGACCGCAAACAACCACGAGAGCGGAATGGTGTGGAGGCCTTGAGCAAGCTAGTGGATCTGCTTGGCATGGAACTGGCATGCTTCGCAGGATTTCACCAGCTCGGTCGCGTCGCTGAGCATCGTAGACCGGTAGAATCCACTGCGGAGCGCCTTGCCCATGAGGGTGTGTGATGATGAGTGATGCCCGCAGTCTCCTCCGTGTATGTCGGCTAATAGCTCGCACCTCTGTTCCCTAGAGATGCATCGTAAGAAAACATCGTTTGGTCGTTTTCGGTAGGGCTCACCGTCCTGAATGTAGTAGGTTGTGGCCTGCTGAGCCATGCGCTCAACGTCTTCTTCCTTCTCCTGCAGGGTTGCCTGAAGTAGGTACGCCTTGAATTATTTGGTCCAGCTCCCCTCCTGATGCTCGAGCGCGAGGAGCAGGCCTGCTCCTGAGGTCGGGCCATAGGCGGGAGCTCTTGAGGACGGTGCTGGTGGGAGCTGCTCCTGAGGCAGTGTTGGCTCTGCCGCCGAAGGCTTGAAGAGCCGCTCCTCAAAGACGCCGGGCTCCTGAGACTGGCGCTTGGATGCTCACTTGGCGATATCTTCGGCCTCCTTGTTCGTGTCGCGAGGCACGTGTTGTAGCTCCAGGCCCAAGAACTGCTTCTCAATTTTGCGTACCTCCACCAGGTATGCTTCCATGTACTCATCCTTCGGCTCATATACCTTGTTGGAGAAGTTGACGAGGAGCTGGGAGTCGCCCTTGATGGTAAGGCGCTTTACCCCCAAGGCCACCATAGCCTTGAGACTGGTGATTAGGCCTTCGTACTCTGTGATGTTGTAGTAGAGCATGTCCTGAGTAGGCGAAACAAGCACAGCTCCAGCCCCCGCACCCTGCCATGTGAGGGCGCCGTCGAAGTACGTGACCCAGCTGTCTGGTGCTTCGCTCCCCGGCGAGAGCGATTGGTCCTCGCCTACCTCTGGTCCTGGAGCGTTAGTCCATTCTTCCACGAAGTCGGCGAGTGCAGCGCCCTTGATGACCCTGGTGGTGCTGAACTCCAGCTAAAATGCCTGCAATTCGATGTTCCATTCAGCGACCTTACCTGCAGCATTGGGCTCTGGAGCACCCTCTCTAGTGGGTAAGCCAAAACGACCTTGATGGGGTGGCCTTGGAAGTAGTGGCGCAGCTTGTGCGAGGCGACAAGAAGCACGAGCAAGAGCTTCTGCGGCATGGGGTAGCATGCTCGCACGTCCCGGAGAACCGTGTTGATAAAGTACACCGGGTGCTTGACGAGGGCGGGATTGTTGGTGGAGTCTGAATCCTCATGAGTCTGGGGGACCTCAGGAACTTGGTTTCCTATTGGGGCAACTACGGAATCGTCATCTCGTGGAACCTGGTCATCCATTGGTGTCGCCGATGCTTTAGGGGTGCCATCTTGGGGCTGCATCATCTTGACCGAGCACGCGGCACCGTGCGGTAGGCCTTTGGCCTGGCGTTCCTCCCGGACGACCACCAGCACTGCGCTGGCTGAGTGAGGTGTGGCGGCCAGGTAAAGCACTAAGGGCCCGAGAGGACGCGGGACCACCATCACTGGTGGGTTGGTGAGGTATCTCTTGAGGTCTTGGAATGTCGCGTCAGCCTCCAAAGTCCACTCGAACGGGCCCTTCTTCTTCATTAACTTGAAGGATGGGAGAGCATGCTCCCCCATCGTGTAAATGAAGCACCCTAGTGAGGTCACACAGCCCGCCAGCTTCTGCATTTCCTTGAGAGTTTGTGGCGGAGTCATCCTTTCTATTGCCTTAACTTTCTCCGGGTTCGCCTCGATCCCCCTGTGTGACACCAGAAAACCCAACAGCTTGCTAGAGGGGACGCCGAACACACATTTCTCCGGGTTGAGCCGCAGATCCACCTTGTGCAGGCTGGCAAATGTCTCTTCCAGATCCTCAATTAGGGTCCTTGCCTGCTGAGATTTCACCACTATGTCGTCGACGTAGGCCTCAACGTTCCTCCAGAGCTATTGGCCCAGAGCGATGTGCATCAGCCGCTAGAAGGTTGCTCCGACGTTACGCAGCCCAAAGGGCATGCATGTGTAGCAGTACACCTCGCACAGGGTCAGGAAGGTCGTCTTCTCGACATCTTGTACTGCCATCTTGATTTGGTGGTACCTTGAGAATGCGTCCAAGAAGCACAGTAGGTCGCACTCAGCGGTGGAGTCGACAATTTGGTCGATGCGCGGTAGTGGAAAGGGGTCTTGAGGGCACGCATTGTTGAGGTTGGTGAAATCGATGCACATGCGCTCCTTCCCTCCTTTCTTGGGGACGATGACAGGGTTTGCCAACCATTCTGGGTACCGCACCTCCCGAATGACACCAGCATCTTGCAGCTTGCGGGTTTCTTGGACGATGAATGACTGCTTCTCTATGGATTACCGCCGCACCCTCTGCTTTACTAGGCGTACATTGGGGCACACATTCAGGTGATGCTCGATCACCCCCTTGGGACTCTAGCTAGGTCCTTGGGCTCCCATGCGAACACCTCCTTGTTCGCGCGCAAGAAATTGACCAGTGCCTGTTCTTGGTCCGGGGTGAGGTTGGCACCTATGGTGAAGGTGGCTCCTGATGCCCCATCTTGGTCGACCGGCACCTGCTTCATCTCGGCTCAGTCTTGATTGAACAACTACTTCTTTTTGTTGGCGCAGCCCATGGAGCCCCCGGGGCTCCTTCCTCCACCAGTCACGCGGCAGCCGTGGCCCTGAAGGCGAGCTTGAGAGCCGCCAGCGCTTCCTTGGTGTCCCCAGCCACCGTGAGGATGGCGCTTCTTCCTGGCATCTTCATGAGGTTGTAGGCGGGGTGAGTCGCCGCCATGAACATGGCTAAGGCCGGGTACCCTAGGATGGCATTGTACGGGAGGCCGATGCAGGCGATGTTGAAGTCGATGAGCTTGGTGCGGTAGTTGTCGTGGGTGCCGAAGGTGATCAGGAGGCGGATCTGCCCCAGGGGGCTGGTGGAGCCATCGACGTCCCCGGAAAATGTCTTGGTGGGACGGAGCCGGCCATGTGACACGTGAAGCAAGCTGAACGCTTCCACGGAGAGCACATTGAGCCCAAACCCGCCGTCGATGAGGATCTTGTTTACCGCTACGTTGCAGATGGTGGGGGTGCGGAGCATCGGGAGCGCGCCTGCGCCCGCGGTGGTCACAGGATGGTCTCTTGAGTCGAACCTGAGGTCGGCCTCGGGTGCCGCCCATCCCGGAGGAGCTCCTGCTGTACACATGCGGCACCTGCTTGGCGACAGAACTGTTTGACACATCGGTCCGAGGGCAACGCCTGTGAACCGCCCAGGAGTGTTGCGACAGTGTGAGGTGCTGGTGCCGCAAAGCGCGTGATGAGGAGGCCGCGCAACTCTTCACAGGAGGCCACCGATGATCCTGGCAGGTTGAGAAGCCAGGCACGCAGCCCACCCACAAGGGCCATGGGAAGCCAGTTCTCCATGACCTTGTCATCGCCGCCTGCCACCCAGATGGCCTCCTCATACGCCTGGAGGAAGCCTACCGGGTCCGCCGCACTGTCGTACTAGGGAGGGAGGTCCGGCCTGAACTTGGGTGGCCACTGCACTCGTCGCAAAGCAGGGGTGAAGGCCTGGAGGCTCTCGGCGCCTCCGCGCGCGTCAGTCATCCCAGCCGGAGGGGCAGCGCCTGTCATGAGAGCCGAACAAAGAGACAAAGTGGACAGAGATACGGAGCGGATGGAGAGGCAGAGAGGCAGAGCTTTGATGCACCCCTACCTGGCGCGCCAATGTCTGATCCAGGGTTCCGCAGACCCTTGAGAGGTTTGAACACTGGGGTGCATGCGAAGAACTTGTCCTCACCAATCTGCCTGCTCAACAATTCTTAGGCCTAACTCGACGAACCCAAGGGACAAGAGACGCAACAGCTTATCCTGGATCGGGCCACCTTGTGGTGTAATACCCTACTCCAGCTTTGTGGTGGATTGCCTCGAGGGGCTGAGGATGAACTAGTACAGTGGTTGAACAACCTCGGGAGGTTAGGTGTTCTTGAGCTCGATGAGATAGTGGGTGAGAGGATGATCTAAATGATCCGACCTCTTCTATGGTGGTGGTTAAGTCCTATTTATAGCGGCCTTGGTCCTCTTCCCAAATGCAAGGCGGGAAGGGATCCCACAACGGCCAAATTTGAAGGGGAACAACTAGTACAAGTTATCCTGGTAAAAGTAGTCTTCACCTGCGAAAGCCTCTGGTGGTGATGCCAATGTGGGCTCCGTGATGACCTCCATCCTGCCGTCCTGGCAGTCTTGGTTTTGTTGCACCAATATGGAAACCTTTTCTTGATTCCTCAGGACTCCGCGCCTGCGCTTGCCTCCTAGGCACCAAAGGGGGAACTGGTACACTGCACCCACTGGCCCCCGCCTAGCCTTGGTCGTCATGGCTCACGTCATGTGAACCTTGCGAGGTGCACCTTGCCTTGAAATCTTCTCTCCTCGGGAGCCAGCCTGGTGAGCCCACTCCCCAGGGAGGCCTTGGTGTCATCCACCTCGCGAGGGTCCTGGTTTGTGGTTGCTGAAGCTGGGCCGTACCGGGCCATTGATGGAGCCACGTCGTGGGCCGCGAGTAGGCAAGTCTGGGTACCCCCATTCCTAGGACACCGACAGGAGAGATCAAGGCCCTCATCAAGTCCTACAAGAGATCTTCCTCATCTTCCGAGCTACCATCTCTGGCAAGGTCACATCGACATCGACACCACCACTGACAAGAACGTGAAGGTCAAGAGCTGAACACCAACAACTGCTCCATGACTTCACCATCTCCCTTGGCATCTTCGCCAAGCGACTTCAAGGCATCTTCGCCTATGGACATACGGCATCTTCGCCTACAAGCACCTCAAGACTATGCTCAAGAGAAGCACCCCAAGGTCAAGTCTGCGACTTCCACGAGCTACTACGACCACGTCATTGACTACAACATTCCTTTCTATGGGACTCAAGAACCCAAGGAGTATCTCGAGTGGGAGCGCCTGATGGACGACTACCTCAAGCTACATCAAGTTCCTCCCGAAGATCAAGTGAAGTGCGCTACAACAAACTTCCACAACTATGCGTCGACATGGTGGCTTCACACAGCTTTAGAGAGCTATGACATGAGTTGGCCGAAGACAAAGAGAGCTATGCGGCGAGAGTTCGTTCCTCCCACCTACACGGAACAACTTCTATGCCAATTGGAGGACACCATCCAAGGATCCAAGTCCATCGATGTGTACTTCAAGGAGATGAAGAATGCCTTGCGACAAGCCGGCATGGATGACCCCATTTCGATGAAGTTCCACTTCATGATGGGATTTCACAACGACATCTCCAAGACTATCTTCCTCGAGAACTACAAGTCCCTTGACGACAACTACATTGGTGCTCTCAAGGAGGAACAAGAACTCATGAAGGCTAACGCTTCTCCACCCCAAGCACACTTCTCGAGGGCCAAGCTCCATGAGGACGAGCATGTGGATAGTACCACCAAGATGTCCAAGCCCAACGAGCTCCAAGACGATGCTCCCAAGTTCGACTTCACTGTCATCCCTCTTTGTGGCATTGAAGATATCGAGTCTACCTGGACTCTTTTTCAAGATGGTGCGCTGACGAGTATGTCGGGGAAAATATACACAGGTATGCATTTTCCCTTGACTCGTGCACGGCCAAGCCAAGACCAGGCCAGAGTACAAGAAACCAAGAGATTCGAAGAACCAGCATGTAGCTTAGAGAGACTAAGGCCAAGCCAGAGAAGTAAGATATCGCCGAGAGAAGGGCTTCAATTGCTCGATAGGCGAGCCTAGCAAGGTGCAAGGTCACCCCGAGAAGGAGACGACCAAGACACCCCGACAGTGCCTGCCGGGGCTCACGGAGGCAAAACCACCTCACCAACCACTCCATGACGACCCACGTCGTCGATCAATGCGGTGTCAAGCCACAAGATGATTAAGTGGCAGCCATTTCCTACAGAAGAAACCAACGGATGACACCCGTCCTGCGACGTGTCAAGAGAACCGGTGCGGAGCTGGCAGGATAGCCCGGCAAGCCTTGTCGGACAACTAATGATGTGACACTAAGTGGTGCATCTAATGCGCCCTGACAGCCTGCAGAGTTAGGTATGATAGCACTGTTTGCTATCATACCAGTGCATAATGACTACTTTGCCATTGTGGTGACCCCTTAATCTATAAAAGGAGGCCCATGGAAACCGTAGAAAGGGTTGGAAAGTTGATGAACCCACACCCCCATACGCGCGTAGTCGCTACTTCCCTAAGGCAACCCGTGCCGGGAAAGTGTACTATGCTTCACCACCTCCATTCCACCATCAATCCACCAAAGCAGGATTAGGGTTTTACGCCTAGCTGCGGCCCGAACCTGGGTAAATTTCTTGTGTGCTCTCTGCCATGCTGCCGTACGCTGGTCTACTCTTTCTGCAATGCGACGTCCCCCCTGCCGAACCGGCAAGGGGTCTCCCGGTCCCATAGGTGACCGCGGATATCCCGCGACATCTTTGGCATGCCAAGTAGGGGGCTTCACGTGCACGAACCTGAAAGCATGCGGAGCGTGTCAGCTTCCTCACCATCTTCGCCTTCGACGGCGCCATCGACTATGGTGCCCGCAAAGATGCAGAAGCGAAGCGGGGTGCCATCACCGCGCCATTTTATCGCTCTCCATGCCTTGCCATGGCAACGACTATGGAGAAGATCGCGCTGGTGGCGATAGACCCCCCCCCCCCTCGGCGGCCCGTACATCATACCCATGTTGCAGGCACCATCTGGAGAAAGGGCACGATATGTGCAAGCGTGGGCTCCCTCCTCCCCATCCTTTTCCTTTGTCAGCAGTCGAATTTCTTCAGCATCGGCATCGTGGATGTCGACGATTACCGCGTGACGCTCGATCCAGTATTTCCCCTATTAGGGGGTAATCCTGGGCGAAGCGCTGGTATGAGTCTCTCAATAGATACCCCGGCAAGCATACTTCAGGAAGGCTGCCTGCGTTGGTGTGATCCCAGCGCTGTGCCCCGGCGCCCACCAGCCGCAAGGAATATGTGTCGGTCCCTGCCGGGAATGAAGAAATCAACTAATTAGCTTCTTCTCCTCCAATTGTCATGGGCGCGCCTGGGAGCGCAGCCCGGTAGAAGAAAAAGGGGTATCGAAACGAAAGCTAAGTTTGCGTTATCACCTCTTATTGATGCCTTTCAAATCTTTGAAGTCGTTTATCCCTTAAACCCTAGTGAGCGTTCGTATAGTCAAACCCCTCATGCAATGGAACCTTGGTTAGTATCTTTGACGCACCATCGTCCTGTCCAGAGCCATGCTCGCAGGTCGAGAGGCTACGTCGAGAGCTACCTAGGAAAAACCTGCTGAGACGCATCCACGCCAAGATGACTGTTAAGGGCCGGACCCTTATGACAGTTGCAGCAATATGATATCGGCAGGCATCCGAAGCATACACAGGAATTGATCATACGGATGCAAGCATATAGGGTTCAAAGGGATAAACACGCATTTAAAGATCCAACTAAGAATATTTGTTCTGCGCGAACACTAGAGATAGAATAACTAAACACAAATATATATCATGTTCCATGACAGGGCCTAGTGGAAATGACAGTGGCCCGGTACTTGGTCTGGTGGCCAGGAGGAGCAACTTAAACATGAAGGACCCAGTCGGCGTGGGGAGTGGCTTTCTTTTTGGCGGCTGCAACATCAGCGCCCACTAGCGGCTTCTTGAATCCATCGTCAAGATCGAGCTCTGGGTGGCGGCAGGGGATATTGCTCAAGACCATGAAGAGGGCATTGCGAGCGAGCTTCCAGGACTCGGTCGCGAAGCGCTCGGCCCTCGCCTCTCCATGCACCTTCAGGTTGTCGATCAACTCATTGAAGAAGAGCCCCAGCTTGACACTCGGGTCCTCCTGCTCGTTGGCTTAGTAGACTGGGTCATCCATACCCATCGCCGCCGCTTGGGCGCCAAGGCGATTGGCGATGTCGACCAGGCTCTTGATCCAGAGGTTGCTAATGTCGACCCGGTTCTTCAACCTATCCTCTGCATCTTGCCAAAGATGCTTGGCGGTTTCCATGTCTATGGACAACAACTGATACCGGGATTCAAGGGATTCCTCCAACTTCTCCAACGACTCGATCCTCGCCTTCATGTCCGTAATGTTTCCATTGGCGGTCTTAAGACTCTCGGTCTTGGAAGAAAGTTGCGACTGCATACCAGCCAAGCGGAGCTCTGTCTTCTGTGCTTCCTCCTTAAGTGCCTCCACCTCCTTGGTGCCTTTGGTGAGATCCTCGTTTAGCTTAGCCACCTACCCGTCGAGGTCAGTCTTGGCGGCAGACGCGACATCCAGATCTTCAATAAGTTTCTTCAGCTAAGCACCATGGTCAGTAGTAAGGGTGTCCAGGGTAGCTCCATGCTTATCCTCCAATTCCTTGGTGTGTTGCCGCACCAGAGCCTCCAAGCTTTCGTCCTTGGCATGGAGGGTAGCTTCTAGTTTCTCCTCCCGAAGGGAGATCTCTCGCTCCCTGGCGTCCAGAGATGCCTTGCGG
This sequence comes from Triticum dicoccoides, assembly GCF_002162155.2. NCBI lineage: Eukaryota > Viridiplantae > Streptophyta > Magnoliopsida > Poales > Poaceae > Triticum > Triticum dicoccoides. The sequence continues at coordinate 373,162,632 of NC_041382.1, forward strand.
CCCGCCAAGCGTGTCTCCGAGTAATGAAATCCTCCCTCATCATCAGTAGGGCCTCTTGCTTCCTCATCAGCACCTTGAAATGCTTATCATTCCACTCGTGCAACTCCAAACACCCGTCCTTCAGCTTCTAGTCCACCTTATCGGTAGACTCGCGCTGCTCCTTGAGCGCTTGCCACTTTTGTTTGTGCTAGGCCTGCACCTCCTTTACACCCGCCGCCATGGATTTCATGCAATACAAGTCCATGGCGATGGCGGCTGAGTCATCGGCCTCTTCAGCTCCCTGGTAGAGCGGAGCCAGGAGGCGTTGGAGTTCTTCATCGAGCTCTGCATCCATGGTGAAGGACATGCCGGGGGCTCCACCTCTGGGTGGCGACATCACCATTGCCAGCACGCTCGAGGTGGGTGGCGAAGTCTCAGTAACGATCCTGACCGCGGGAAGCGGGCCCATGGTCTGGAGTGGGATCTTCATCTCGACGGCCACTTCCCTTACCGGGGCGTCCTCCAAAGAATGCTCCACCACCGCCAAGGAACCCTAAACATCCCCAGCAGCGAGATCCTGCCCCTCAGCAGCTGCGAGCTCCGCGGCTTCATCTGCGGCAGCCCTCCCTATGTTAGCCACCACCTCCAGTAAATTTGGTTCTTCAGTTTGATAGGCTGCATATGAAAGTGCCAGTGAACAACGAAGAAATGGAAGTCTCGAAGCGAATGGAGAAACTAGTGGAAGGAATCAGAGCATGAAAGGAAAATGGAATTATTAAGCAAGATACCTGGGGAGGTATGCCATGTAGGGGTCTTTGTTTCCCCGGCAACAACTGTTGCCGGGCCATGAGCCTCGTCATCTGCCAGGATAGACTCGGCAGCCTTCTGCATAGTCAAAGCCATGGAAGGTTCCATGATGGTTTCTTCGCCTTGAGCAGCAGAGGAAGCATGCCCTTCAGGGAGGGGCTCGCCCTGCGTCATCTCGCCTCCTCCTCCGCCTGGGGGGATGGAGAGGCTGTCTTCATCATCTCCAGCGGGCGGGGCCTAGTCTCCACTCCCAGGCCGAGGGCTGGACTAGGGGCTTGGTACTGGGATTTCTGCATCCTCCCCCGCCAAAGCCGAGCCCTCCATGCCCTTCAGCGACCCGAGGCATCGGAGTCTCTTCATGGAATGATGGACGAGGATCTCCATGTCCTCCTCCACTTCCCTGCCGACAACAAGAGCAGAAGGTTAGTTAGCAAAAGCACTCAAGTCTGCCTAAAGGATATCTACCACAAAAGGAAATCTTCCTTACTCTTTTGCGATGAGCATGGGGTTTAAGTTGAACTCTGTGGGAGGGGGATACTCCCGTCCTCTCTTCAGAGATGGAAGGATGGAACTCCCCGACAGCTTCGGCGCCTGCCGTGATGTTAGGAGCTCTGGGGAAGACGAGCTCTGCGAGGAGCTCGAGCCGGAGCAGGGGCTGGACTCTGCCTTCGTGGCCGACGACCATTTGGCGGAAGTAGCCTTGGCCTGAGCAAGGCGAGGGGATTGGTGACACGCCACCTCAGCCTTGGTAGACTTGGTGGTTGGCGCTAGGTTGGAGGTCGCCACCCCTCGAGCTATGGCACGCCTGCGAGTGTGCTGATCTGGGTCTGGCTCGGGCGCTTGCAGTCCAGCCGCGAGGCACTCGTTGATAGGGACCGCCTCCACGTCCTCTGCTTCTTCCTCCTCCCCCTCCTGAAGCTCTGTTGCTGCCGCGGCTAGGGCATCTAGCCCGACAAGCTCTTCCCCTGCAGCATCTTCCATGGCATGTGCCTTGCTGTCACCCTGGGAAGAGCTTCTGTCCCCAGCCTTCCCTTTACCTTTCCCGGCCTTTACGGCCTTCTCCATCTCTACGCGGCGGGACACCTTGTCCTCCTCGATGCTCTTCAGAATATACACCACCTCCGCGACAAAGGTGTGTTTATACATCCCATCCTCGGTCCTAGTGGCCCTCTCCACAAGAGTGCTCGACCATTGGAGCTCTTCGTCTAGAGTGGGGAGCTGCCAAGTGCCCGATATGCCTTCGGCATTGCAGTTCGGCATCCATTTCAATATTTGGTCCCAGGCAGAATTGATATTCAAAGGGACGATGGTTGCCGGGAACTTGAACAACTCAAAGCGGCCAAACAGTTGGGCGCACAACCAGCCATGGCCATAACCTGACAAGTTGTTGGCCCGCCCTGGCAGCAACCTCATCATGTTTGTCGCATCTCCATACAACCACGTAGGTCTGTCCCTTTCCTGTGGCGATGTGATGCAGTGGAGAAGAAAATCTGCCACCACATGCTCAATGGTTAACCCGGCAGCCGCCAGACGGGTGATCCTGTTGATTGCCAGGCGCAACCTATTCTTAGTGAGCCCTCTCAAGTTCCAATCCTTGCCGCGCTCGACGCACTCCTGTCATGCTTCGCAGAACTCGGGGGCTTCCTTGTCCTAGATCCAACACCAATTTCCTGTCCATTCATCCCACCTCTCGCGCTGGTACCCAGGGAGGTAATCCCATGTCTTCCTTGGCGAGGGCGGTATCCAGCTGATGATTCTGGAGCGGTTGACTTTGCTCTTGACCCTCGGGATGAAGTAATGCCAGACCAAATCTACATTGGGCATCACTCCGACGAAATTCTCGCACAAATGCACGAAGATGGCTATAGTCACCATCACATTGGGCGTGAAATCGAGGACATGGAACCCATAGAGGTTCATAATCGCCTTGAAGAACTCAGAGAAGGGGGGACAGAGGCTGCAGATGAAGTAAGCGGCAAAGAACCGATAACAATCAGGGGGATCCACCTCACCCGCGTCATAAACTACGGGCGCCCCATGCTCTTTCACAACGGGCCGCCCTCACATATACCCGTACTTCACCTGAAGAATGGTGCGGCTCAAGGCGGAAGAGACAAAGACGACGTCCTCGCTCTGCTTCTTGTTCAGCTCCGCCGACCTCTTGCTCGCCTCGACGGCGGCCTCCTTTGTTGCGGTCGTTGAATTTCTCTTTTCCATGGGTTTCTTCCCCATTCCCGTGGCAACGCGGGGAGGGTGGCGGTGGAGGGAAGAGCGATATGAGGAACTGTCGCTTGGCTTGGCGGAGGAAGAAGATGGAGGAGCGGGATAGAGACAGGTGAATCGTGCCCTTTGTTTTCCCTACTCTTAAGGGGGAAAAGCGGGGAAGAGGCGCGACACTTCAGATAGTTATCATTTTACCATAACTGCAACAGTTCCATGACCCCACGACGTGTAGTAATTGCGCAAAATGGACGTTGGATTGACTGGTCGCCATGGCGAAATGGGGTGCACAGCCCGCTCCTGCCACGTGTTCGCGCACTGTTTGGGGCCTAACCCAACATGCCACGCGACACGTATGGCTCAGGCCCAGGGGCTTAGGTTAGGGAAAATATACAGGGGTATGCATTTTCCCCTGACTCGTGCACGAACAAGCCAAGACCAGGGCAGAGTACAAGAAACCAAGAGATTCAAAGAAACATCATGCAGCTTAGAGAGACTAAGGCCGAGCCCTAGAAGTAGATGACCAAGACACTCCGGCAGTGTTTGTCGGGGCTCGCGGAGGCAAAACCACCTCACCAACCACTCCAGCATGACCCACATCGTCGATCAATGCGGCAATGATTAAGTGGCAGCCATTCGCCACATGGCAGCCATTTCCTATAGAAGAAACCCACATATGACACCCCTCATGCGACGTGTCAAGAGAACAGGCGCGAAGCTGGCAAGATAGCCCGACAATCATTGTCAGGCAACCAGTGATGTGACACTAAGCGGTGCATTTAATGTGCCCTGTCAGCCCGCAGAGTTAGGTATGATAGCACTATTTGTTATCATATCAGTGCATAACGACTACTTTGCCATTGTGGTGACCCCTTAATCTATAAAAGGAGGCCCATGTCAACCATAGAAAGGGTTGGAAAGTTGATGAACCCACACCCCCATACGCAAGTAGTTACTACTGCCCTAAGGCAACCCCTGCCAAGCAAGTGTACTATGCTTCACCACCTCCATTCCACCATCAATCCACCAAAGTAGGAGTAGGGTTTTACGCCTTGCGGCGGCCCGAACCTGGGTAAATTGCTTGTGTTCTCTCTATCGTGCTATCGTACGCTGGTCTACTCTTTGTGCAACGCGACGTCCCCCTGCCGAACTAGCAAGGGGCCTCCCGGTCCCATAGGTGGCCGCAGATATCCCGCGATAGACTACAACTACAGAGTCTCTCAAGTAACATGCTTTGGAGGCGAGCGACAAGGTGGCGAGCAAGGATGATGCTTCCATCTTTGGGGCGAGAGTGATGATATGTTATCTTCGGCCTTCATCCACTGCGACAGTGACAAGATGGTTGAGCCTGGGATTTTCCCTTCAACCACAACGACTTATGACGACTTGAGTTACTTTTGCCACCATATTGAGAGCGAGAGCGAGTTCACCACTATCCCCGTATATGAGTTGCCCAATTCCCATGTGAGGAGAGCCACAACCCCCCCTCCACTTCAGTGAGATGAGTGACTCCACCATATGTGAGTTTGAGTGCACCTATTTTGAGGGAGTGAGTGAGCCACCACATAGAGAGAGTGAGGTAGTTGATAGGCATGTGGGGCCACATCCATTTCTAACGACTTAACCTCTACCTCTATTGTGTCTTCTCATTTGGTGCTAGGTCCCATATACGATGACGCGCCGATCCTCGACGACTTCGTCCTTCCTATGGACAAGACGATGGCCATGGTGGAATATGATGCAACCCCACATGGTTCCATCAAGATGATGATATTGACCACCATTTGGTCTTTCCCACCACATCTACACCACTTGAGTAGAATTAACAAGGTAACATAGGTGAAGGTGATGCTCTTGTCCCACTAGTGGACATTCATGACATTGATTGCTTGCATGATGTTGATAAACCTATTACCATGATTCATGCTAGTGCAACTTCCACATGCGATGATTTACCCATTTATGATGAGATTGATGATTGCCATGAGGAGTCTATTAGTTGTGATGCCATGTTACATAGAATTTCTTATGACAATTCTTTAGTTCACATCATGTTTGATAATCCTCTTGACTTGTCATATGCTATGCATGAGATCAACCATATGTCATATTTGCAATCTCGTCGTAGTAACTATGCATATGCCATTAAAATAAACCCAATTTGCACTTATGGCATGGATGACAAGCCCACGGTTATTGGCATTTTTTTTCTTGTGATGATATTGATATGCTCCCTTTGCATCATTTATGTCATATGCCATGCCATGACCACCAAGCTTCGGATGTGCATTGTTTTGGATGTTGTCCATTTTCTCCATCTGTTGTTTCCGTTATTGCTCATGAGGAGACCCCCATAGTTTCCTCATACATGTTTGGAGATTTTGATCACTCCCATCCATTGCATGATCCCAATACTTGTGTGCACAATATGCTCCCCATGAATGATGTGCCATATAATTGCATGCTAAATTTGTTCCCCCATCGTTTTATACATAATAACTATTCTTTCATGATGGATGACATGTTTTTATACCATGCATCAAATTTCTTTGAGCATTTGTTATCTTTTGCTAACTCACACGTGCACATACACATCATGATGGATGATGTGTACATTTACCACACACATAGTTTGTTTGGTTTGTGTCTCATTTAGGTACCCATGAATACTTGTAAACCTCACAATCCCATGAGTTGACAAAGCGAGCTCTAGAGAGAAATGATGACTTGGGATCCCGTGGATTAGTTTTCCCACCGCTAGCTTCACGCAAAGACTTCGCACATTTCTTCTACACGGCCCTCACTTGGCTATGGGTTATTGTCCATTACATATTATATGCCCATCTTGCCATGTTCACTTTGCATGACATGCTTATTCATATACCTTTACCATGCATTTGTGACCCATGCTTTGCATTACACATGAGGATTGATTCTACTACTTGTATGTGTATTTGCAAGCTTGGTGGAGATATTGCTTGTTATTGCCATGTTCCATTTGTGACCCATACCTATGATGATACTTTGACCATGATTTGCCTTCGTGCTTGTGATATGTCATGTGCATTTCCTATATCCACCATTTGCTAACATGACATGATTGCCATGATTTCCTCTAGTATGTTGCATACTCTCACTACTAGCTTACATGACTTGATTACTATGATCACTAGCCTTGTTGCATCACCGATGATTCACACTTGCTCGTTTCATGCGGTTGATGACAACCATCTACATGCTTTGCACATGATTGTTATTGCTTATTGTCATATATCTCCATATGTTGCCTCTCTCATGCTAGATGATTTGCCATGTATTGAGTGCAACAATGATTTTAGTCTTGCTAATGAGATTGCCCCCATAGCATTCACATATATTTGGATCTTTTGACATATTTCTGTGAAGCATGCTTGCCTTACTTCTTTGCACCATATACCTAGTGCCATGAATATTGCCATTGTTGCATCATATTATTCATGCACTTGTGCTTCTAATAGTTATGTGCAAGAGAAGAGAATCATCATGATGGATGATGTGTTTATCTACCATGTGCATACGTTCTTTATTTTGTTGTGTGCATGTGTAGGATAGTTGGACTTCACGTCGACTTCCACTTCACTTGAGTTAACCATCAGAGCTCTTGAGAGCGAGCCTCGTACATTCTACCCTGACTCGCTTCTACATCGCACTTGCTTGTCTTTAGGCATTGTGAAGGACACACAAGGACATACTTTCGAGGAGATATCCTTCTCTCTTGAGACCCCCGACACCATGAGGAAGAATATTGTGGATCATACTACTTGTGTTGCTTGCACCATGAGACTTATTGGTCATCTTGGACTATTTGATTGTGCACATGTTAGAGATCTTGCTTCCACTTGTCATTTTCTCCTTTCCATGCCTCGTGACATATATACCTTGTGTGTTGCATCCAATTCTTGGATTAGTTGCTCCTATCATATATTCGGATGCAACAATGTCATTTCTTCACATATGCCATGTCCAATTGATCGCTACATGCTTGACATGATTGCCTCACACATGATGAACAATTTCTCTTTTCTATTTTGTTGAGTGCCACAATATTTTCACCACACCCTATGCACGTTATGCTTGGAATGTCTTGCACTTGACCCATGTGTTTAGACACTTCATTTTATTTGATGTTGTGAAATGCTTCTTATGCCTACCATAGACCTTTCATTGAGCGTTGTGTGCATGTTTGCTATGACATTGAGGAAGATGTGCAATCTCTCGTTATACATATTTGCATCACTACCTCACATTTACATGCTTGTTCACATGATGACCTTGATTGTGCTCAAATTATATGCTTACATGCCATGTCACAATCCTTTGTCACAGCATATGCTATGCTTGATGACGACACTTGTTGGGTGAATCATCGCTTGAATGCTTGGTTTTGCACTAACGCTAACCACATTTGTTTTCCAAGTGTTTGTTGTCCTTGATCCTTTTGAAGGAACCACACAACGGTGCAACATTGAGTACTTGGTGATCATCCTCTACAACACGGAGACACCATCTCTTTCCCATGGTGATTTGGTTTTTGATACGAGGTCAGATCTTTCCCAAGGTGGAGGGGATGATGCGGAGCATCTGATGTCTACTACGCAACTTTATTCTTGTAGACTCGTGTTGGGCCTCCAAGTGCAGAGTTTTGTAGGACAATAGAAATTTCCCTCAAGTGGATGACCTAAGGCTTATCAATCCGTGGGAGGCATAGGATGAAGATGGTCTCTCTCAAACAACCCTGCAATCAAATACAAGAAATCTCTTGTGTCCCCAACACACCCAATACAATGGCAAATTATATAGGTGCACTAGTTCGTCAAAGAGATGGTCATAAAAGTGTAATATTGATGGTAGAAACATATTTTTATAATCTGAATAAATAAAAACAGCAAGGTAGAAAATAGTAAACATGCACAAAAACAGTATTGCAATGCTTGAAAATGAGGCCTAGGGTCCGTACTCTCGCTAGTGCAATCTCTCAACAATGCTAATATAATTGGGTCATATAACTACCCCTCAAAGTGCGGTGAAAAATCACTCCAAAGTTCCTATCTAGCGGATAACATATGAAGAAATCGTTTGTAGGGTACGAAACCACCTCGAAGCTATTCTTTTCGATCGATCTATCCAAGAGTTCGTACTAAAATAACACCAAATAATTTCAGATTCGTAATACTCAATCCAACACAAAGAACCTGAAAGAGTGCCCCAAGATTTCTACCAGAGAAACAAAAGACGAGAACGTGCATCAACCCCTATGCATAGATTACCCCAATGTCACTGCGGGAATCTACGAGTTGAATGCCAAAACACATATCATGTGAATCAATATGATACCCCATTGTCACCACGAGTATTCATATGCAAGACATATATCAAGTGCTCTCAAATCCATAAAAGTATTCAATCCGATAACAACGAAATCTCAAAGGAAAAAACTCAATTCATCACAACAAGATAGATAGGGGAAAACAACATATGATCCGACTATATTAACATAGCCCGCGATACATCAAGATCGTGACATCTCAAGAACACAAGAGAGAGAGAGAGAGATATTAAACACATAGCTACTGGTACAAACCCTCAGCCCCGAGGGTGGACTACTCCCTCCTCATCGTGGTGGCCGCCGTGGATGCTGAAGATGGCCACCGGTGATGATTCCCCCCTCTGACTGGGTGCCGGAACAGGGTATAGATTGGTTTTCGGTGGCTACAGAGCCTTCCGGCGGCGGAACTTCTGATCTAGGTTAGCCCGAGGGATTCTGGAATCTTTGGGAATTTATAGGGTAAAGAGTGGGTGAGGGAGGCCACCGAGGTGGGCACAACCCACTTGGGCGCGCGTGGGCCCCCGGCGCTCCCTCGTGGGTTGTGCCCCCTCGGGGCACCTCCAGGTGCTGCTCTGGCCCATCCTAGGTGTTCTGGTCCATAAAAATTCTCCAAAAAGTTTAGCGGTGTTTGGACTCCGTTTGATATTGATTTCCTGCGATGTAAAAAACAAGCAAAAAACCGCAACTGGCACTAGGCACTGGGTCAATAGGTTAGTCCCAAAAAAAATGATATAAAGTTGCTACAAAATGATTGTAAAACATCCAAGAATGATAATATAATAGCATGAATACTTCATAAATTATAGATACATTGGATACGTATCGGCATCCGCAAGCTTAACTCCTACTCGTCCTCGAGTAGATAAATGATAAAAGAAATAATTTATGAAGTGTGAATGCTAGCAAAGTGCATAAGTTTGATCAATGATAATTTCAATCACTTTTCCTAGCATCATAACAACAATTATTTCGTATAAACTTCTCATGTTGTAGTAGCAACCAATTCACATGTTAAGGTTCAAACAATGAATTATCATGAAACTCAACAACCTATGTTCTTAGTCACCAAGCAATTGCAATTCAACTTATTCAATGGAGTTTAAGTAAGAGCTTCACATACTCAACCATCATATAGTCTTCTATGATTGCTAACACTCACCGCATACACATGAGCAACATGTTTCTACCGGACACACGGAAAGATAGGGGATTATTGTTTTGCCTCCCAACGTATTCACCTCAAGGGTGATGTCAACAATAATAACTCATGCTACCCATATTCAACTGGACATATGTGCCTAGATCTTTCCTCACCACATGATGCTTGCCAAAGGGAAAAAATAAAAAGGAATAGAGAGAAAAACTTTGACTCTTGCATGAAAGTAAATACATAAAAGTAAAAGACAGGCCCTTCACAGAGGGAAGCAGAGGTTGCCATGCGCTTATTTGTTTGTATGCTCAACCTCTTAGTGCAAAAGAATGTCACGTTATATTGCCCCTTATGATAGCAACCTTTATTATGCAGTCTGTCGCTTTTATTCTTTGCCATCACAAGTTTGTACAACACTCAATTTTCTCTTAGACTAAATGATCTAACACTTTTAGAAGCAATTTTTATTGCCGTATTGTAGCGATGACAACTTAATTGAAGGATCTTGCTCAATCCTTAGATAGGTATGGTGGACTCTTGAAGATAAGATTTGGGTTTAAGGGATTTTTGGATGGACAAGTAGTATCTCTACTTTGTGCGGAATTTTTGGCTAGAAAAGATGGGGGGCAAGCACCACATGTTGAAGGATCTATGACAATATAACTTCTATGTGAATATGAACAAACATAAACCATTACATTGTCTTCCTTGTCCAACGTCAACAATTTTGGCACATAATATTTTGACGGGGGCTCACAATCACAAAAGATTTCCAAGATAGTGTATTTGCATGTGAAAGTTCTCTTCCTTATACTAATTATTCGTGAATTGTGTGTATGACCAATATTGTGATTGTCAAGCCTCAAAAGATTTCACTTTCTAAACCCAATGTGAAGCTACCACTAGGCATGATATGATTTAAACTTCATGACATTCAATTTATTCAACAGTCTACTCATAGCATATAGGTGAAGCACAAGAGTAAATGACAAGCTACTCCAAAAAGATATAAATGAAGATCATGGGCATAATATTTCTTTCTCTCAAATTAATTTAGGTGAATCAATAGAGAATTTCTTCAAAAATACTAAAGCACACCATGCTCAAAAATATATAAGTGAAGCACTAGAGCAATTCCAGAGAAAAGAGCTTCGTTGACGGGATGTGAATGCCACTTACCTAGCCTCCCTGGCAACTATTTGGGGACTCTATTTTATTTAAAAAATTTAAGATCTAAGTATTTTATTAAAACAGCAAGCAAAATGAAAATAAAATGACATTCTAAGAATAGCACAACTCATGTGAAGAAGCAAAAACTTAGGATCAACCGATACTAACCGATAATTGTTGAAGAGGAAAGGTGGGATGCCTATCGGGGCATCCCCAAGCTTAGATGCTTGAGACTTCTTGAAATATTATCTTGGGATTCCTTGGGCATCCCCAAGCTTGAGATTTTGTGTCCCCTTAATTCTTCTCATATCATGGTTTTCCTAAATCTCAAAAGCTTCATCCACACAAAACTCAACAAGGACTCATGAGATAAGTTAGTATATAGCAATGCAAAAACCTTATCATACTCTACTGTAGCAAATCACTAAAATTATTATTCAACATTGCACACTAAACGCCTTTGCATATTTAATAATCCTATCCTCAAATAGAATCATTAAACAAGCAAACATGACAGCAGTCTGCCAAAACAGTACAGTATGTAAAGAATGCAAGAGTATGAATACTTCCCTAACTCCAAAAGTCATGAAAATTTGCCACACTGTAGAAAATTTATCAGAGCTCATTTTGCAAAATGTTTCAAAATTTTATCACATTATGACTTTTCTAGGGAATTTTTGCAACAACAACTTTCTGTTTTCAAACAACAACATGTATACTTGCAAAATAAGCATGTCAAAGGCTATACTTGATATTTTTATTGAAAATAAAGATGCAAAACATTATTCTAAATAACAGAAAGCAAATACTAACAAAATAAAATGATGCTCCAAGCAAAACACATATCATGTGACGAATGAAAACATAGCTCCGAGTGAGGTTACCGATAATGTTGGGGACGAAAGAGGGGATGCCTTCCGGGGCATCCCCAGGCTTAGTTGCTTGGATCTTCCTTGGATATTAACTTGGGGTGCCTTGGGCATCCCTAATCTTAGATTCTTTTCACTCCTTATTCCCCTCATATCGATATCTCACCCAAAACTTGAAAACTTCAATCACACAAAACTTAACGGAACTTTGTGAGATAGGTTACTATGATAATGAGCAAACCATTTCACTTTGGTACTATCAAAGACAAGATTCATAATTGTTTCCAGACAATGTCTACTGTAGCATATCATTTCTAAAATTTGTATTGAGCAATATAAGCCATAGAAACTAGAAAACAAGCAAACTATACATTGAAAAAAGAATCTGTCAAAAACAGAACAGTCTGTAGTAATCTGTACTCCAACCATACTTCTGCTACTCCGAAAATCCTGAAAAATAGGAAAACCTGGCAATTTTGTGTATTAATCTTGTGCAAAAATAATCAGCATTTTATCACACTTTTGTTAAAAATGAGAATTGTTTTGCTGAGTGAAAAAATTATTGTTTTTTAGCAAGATCAAATCGACTATCACCGTAAGCCATCCCAAAGGTCTTACTTGGCACTTTATTGAAATGAAAGCAATAAAACATGATTAATACATTAGCCTAATCATGTGAACACACAAAAACAGTAGGTAAAAGTTTTGGCTTATCTCCCAACAAGCGCTTTTCTTTAATGCCTTTTAGCCAGACATGATGGTTTCAATGATGTTTTGCATAAAAGATAAGAACTGAAACACAAAGAGAGCATCATGAAGCACATGACTAGCACATTTAAGTATAACCCACTTCCTATGCATAGGATTTTGTGAGTAAATAATTTATGGGAGCAAGAATCATCTAGCATAGGAAGGCAAAACAAGCAAAACATCAAGATTTTCAACACATAGAGAGGAAACTTGAGATTATTGAGATATCTAGAAGCATATGTTCCTCTGTCATAATAATTTTCAATAGCATCATGAATGAATTCAACAATATAACTATCACATAAAGTATTATTTTCATGATCCACAAGCATAGAAATTTTCTTACTCTCCACATAAGCAAATGTATTCTCATGAATAGTAGTGGGAGCAAACTCAACAAAATAACTATCATGAGATTAAAAATTAAAATCATGATGACAAGTTTCATGCTTATAATTATTCTCTATAACATATATGTCATCACCATAATCATCATAGATAGCAACTTTGTTTTCATAATAAATTGAAACCTCTTCCAAAATAGTGGATTCATCATTAAATAAAGTTATGTCCTCTCCAAATCCACTTTCATCAATATAATCATCATAAATAGGAGGCATGCAATCATTATAACAAATTTGCACATCAAATCTTGGGGGACTAAAAATATCATCTTCATCAAATATAGCATCCCCAAGCTTATGGCTTTCCATATCATTAGCATCATGGATCAAAGAATTCATACTAACACCATTGCAATCATGCTCACCATTTATACCAAACATTCTATTGAATTCTTCTTCTATCAATTGAGCACAATTTTCATTTCCATCATTTTCATGAAAGCCATTATAAAGATGAATAATATGATGCAACCTCAATTCCATTTTTTTGTAGTTTTCTTTTGTAAACCAAACTAGTGATAAAACAAGAAACTAAAAGATTCAATTGCAAGATCTAAAGATATACCTTCATGCACTCACCTCCCCGGCAATGGCGCCAGAAAAGAGCTTGATGTCTACTACGCAACTTTATTCTTGTAGACTCGTGTTGGGCCTCCAAGCGCAGAGTTTTGTAGGACAGTAGCAATTTCCCCTCAAGTGAATGACCTAAGGTTTATCAATCCATGGGAGGCATAGGATGAAAATGGTATCTCTCAAACAACCCTGCAATCAAATACAAGAATCTCTTGTGTCCCCAACACACCCAATACATTGGCAAATTGTATAGGTGCACTAGTTCGGCGAAGAGATGGTGATAAAAGTGTAATATTGATGGTGGAAATATATTTTTATAATCTGAATAAATAAAAACATCCAGGTAGCAAATAGTAAATGGGCACAAAAACGGTATTGCAATGCTTGAAAATGAGGCCTAGGGTCCGTACTTTCGCTAGTGCAATCTCTCAATAATGCTAATATGATTGGATCATATAAACACCCCTCAAAGTGCGATGAAGAATCTTTCCCTAATAATAAAGCACAGATTGACTCCGTCGGTTTCACTATCGCTTTCCTTTAATAAAGTGATAAATAATTACCCACCACTGCCATCCATATAGGTGAAAAAACCGATTCGTTAATATGTAATTACAAAAATTCATCCCTCGTTGTCCCGATGAACCCCGATATGCCTCGACCAGCTTGCATGGGCCTCAGCCCATCAAACGATCGGGCAAATAATAGAACAGGCGGGCGGAAGTGGGCGTACGAACAGAGCCAACTAATGATCGTGTGCAAGAAAGAGGATTTGATCATCTGCTACATAATCCCACCTCGCTACCTTATAGTAAAATAAACCAATTTAAATACTGCTGCAAGTTGAAATCAATAAACCAGCTGGGATCAATAGGAAAGGGTGGGAAAAGAAATTAATACTGAGGAAGAAGGTGATCCAGATTTGAAATCTCAAAAGAAGGAAGATGGATGGATGGAAGATTCTGAGAAAAACAGATATGCGATGGTGAAGCAGAGGCATGGCGGTGTGCAGGGACGGGATAGCGGTGAACTCCAGTGGATCCTATGTGGGGGTGGGTCTCAGAAAGAGATGTGAAACGGGAGGAAGAAATGGGAAAAAGGACAGAGGGCGTAGAAGGGCGCCGCGGTGGGGAGAGCCCATGATGTTCTTTCTTTATTATTTGGGATGTGGATGTGGAACTGACATGGTAGCTAGCGCTAACGCACACATGTTGAGGGGATGGATACTGATACGTCTCCAACGTATCTATAATTTTTGATTGTTCCATGCTATTATATTATCTGTTTTGGATGTTTAATGGGCTTTAATATGCTCCTTTATATTATTTTTTGGCACTAACCTATTAACCGGAGGCCCAATGCCTGTTTCTGTTTTTTGCCTATTTTAGTGTTTCACATAAAAGGAATATCAAACAGAATCCAAACGGAACAAAACCTTCGCGAGGATCTTTCTGGGAACAAATGCAAACCAGGAGACTTGGAGTGGAAGTCTGGAACTCCGTGAAGCTTCCATGAGGTAGGAGGGCGCGCCCAGGGGGGTAGGCGCATCCCCACCCTCATGGGCCCCATGGAGCTCCACCAACGTACTTCTATCGCCTATATATACTCTTATACCCTAAAAACATCAGGGGGAGCCACAAAACCACTTCTCCACCGCCGCAACCTTCTGTACCCGTTAGATCCCATCTGGGCCTTTTTCGGCAATATATAGGAGGGGGATTCGATCATGGAGGGCTTCTACATCAACACCATAGCCTCCCGATGATGTGTGAGTATTTTACCACAGACCTTTAGGTCCATAGTTATTAGCTAGATGGCTTCTTCTCTCTCTTTGGTTCTCAATACAAAGTTCTCCTCGATGTTCTTGGAGATCTATTCGATGTAATACTTTTTGCGGTGTGTTTACCGAGATCCAATGAATTGTGGATTTATCATCAAATTTATCTATGAACAATATTTGGTTCTTCTCTGAATTCTTATAGGCATGATTTGATATCTTTGCAAGTCTCTTCGAATCATCGGTTTAGTTTGGCCTACTAGATTGATCGTTCTTGAGAAGTGCTTAGCTTTGGGTTCAATCTTGTGGTGTCCTTTCCTAGCGACAGTAGGGGTAGCAAGGCATGTATTGTATTGTTGCCATCAAGGATAAAAAGATGGGGTTTATATCATATTGCTTGAGTTTATCCCTCTACATCATGTCATTTTGCCTAAAGCATTACTTTGTTCTTATGAAGTTAATACTCTAGATGCATGCTGGATAGCGATCGATGTGTGAAGTAATAGTAGGAGATGCAGAATCATTTCGGTCTACTTAATACAGACGTGATGCCTATATTTCATAATCATTGCCTAGATATTCTCATAACTATGCACTCTTCTATCAATTGCTCGGCAGTAATTTGTTCACCCACCGTAATACTTGCTATCATGAGAGAAGCCACTAGTGAAACCTATGGCCCCCGGGTCTCTTCCTTATTATATTGCATCTTTTTATTATCGCATCTCGTTTACTATTTTGCAATCTTTACTTTCCAATCTATACAACAAAATACCAAAAATATTTATCTTACTATCTTTATCATATCACACTTTCGTAAGTGACCGTGAAGGGCTTGACAACCCCTTTATCGCCTTGGTTGCGAGGTTCTCGATTGTTTGTGCAGGTACTAGGTGACTTTCATGTTATCTCCTACTGGATTGATACCTTGGTTCTCAAAAACTGAGGGAAATACTTACACTACTTTGCTGCATCACCCTTTCCTCTTCAAGGGAAAACCAACGCATGCTCAAGAGGTAGCAAGAAGGATTTCTGGCGCCGTTGCCGGGGAGATCTACGCTCAAGTCAAGACATACTAAGTACCCAGCATAAACTCTTCTCCCTCACATTACATTGCTTGCCATTTGCCTCTCGTTTTCCTCTCCCCCACTTCACCTTTGCCGTTTTATTCGCCCCTTTTCCGTTCGCCTCTTTTCGCTCGCTTCTTGTGTGCTTGTGTGTTAGTGATAGAGGCGAGGGTCCCGATCTTTCGATGAGATGATAACTATCGATTTGGTGGAGATGACTTTGACGATCCGACTACAAACGTGCACGACGTTGCGCCTTAGCAATCGCTAAACCAACCCCGAGAGGTTATTGACCATGCAGGAGCACGATCAACCTGACCACGAAGGTCTATTCCTGTAAGCAATCGAAGAACAAGCAAGAATATGATTAAGCAATCTGAATATTGCGAATATGGATGAAGTATTGATTAAAGTGGGGTTTCATAAGCGGTCTTGGTCTGGTCATTGGACACAAACGAAGTACACGAAGTTGCAGCGATGGCTAACTTTTAACTAAATAAAACCCAAGTCTAAACGAAGCCTTAAGGGCTATATATATAGGGAAAAGAGAGGGGATTTTGTCCACCCTTGGCAAGGTGGGACTAAAACACCTCCTAAGTCGTTTCCCCTATAATATGGACTCTAAAAATAGATTACATGGGCCTGGCCCAAAATAAGGTGGCGCAACACCAATAATAAGCTATGGAGGAAATTTATGAAAGGCCATCTTGTATATTTCGTCCATCTTCTTGTATGTCATCATGGTGGCTTCAAAGTCCGGAAATCTCCACTTGAACCTCCGTTCTTGTTCTCTTTGCACGCACCTTCATCTCCGTGCTTGACCATGCTCCAATGTTCATCCTTCTTGTCCATGCTAGGCCCTTCAATTGCAAGCAACACAAATGTATCTAAGTTAGGCAGCATCATATTCTCATGAACACTAGAAACATTACCAAGAAACGAAAGTACCTGATAATTTAATTGGCGTATCTGAGCTCTAGCAACTGTTCCAAGAGGTAAAACAATAGGGGATATGGGTGTAACTTTGGTAGCCATGTCCTCATCAGTTAGATCGTTTATTTTCCCTCATGGCTAGTTCTCCTATCATTGTTAACACTCCCGATAATGAAGTTCTTAATTTTAAACAAAGGGAGGGAGAAAACCTAAAAGATGCTTGGTACAGAATTTGCAGTGCTCAAAATAGATCTACTAAAAAACAATCTACTTCCGTTCTTCTTCGCAATTTTTACGTAGGCATCACTCCTTTGTATAGATATGTTCTTGACACCATTACTGAAGGGAATTTCTTAGGAAGCAATACTTTTGATTCTTATAATGCTATGATAGATTTGTTAGTCCCACCACCTCTTTTGGTCAATGGAACTATTTTAACTTTGGAACATGTGATGCAAAAGGCTTGATATTATCGAAAATAAAATTGCCACTGTAGAGTTAATCAAAAATTTGGATAAAAAGATCCACAACCAAATTACTCAATATGGATCTAAGGTAGGAGTTACTCTGAAAAATCTGAAGGAAAAGGAACCCATAGTCAATGAGAAGATAGATCAAGATTCCACTAGAATTGATAAGCTCAAAGATATTATTAGCAACTTGGGGTCCGCTTTCTCTGCCGTTAAAAATACCTCAAGTCCTCCTCCTACCAAAGTTGCCAAATTTATCTATGTTCCTAAAAATAAGGGTGAATCTTCTAGTAAGAAAAATGAAGATCTCAAATCAATAAGTGTTCACCCCAACTTTTTATATATCATTAAGGAACCTTTTGCTACAAATGAATTTCTTGATTTCCTACCTAGGAGTTTGATCATTAGCAAAAACAAAGAACCTCCTAAGGGTTATAAGTGTTCAATTGAAGAATTGCATACCGAAGATGACAATACCTAGATATATTCTTACCTTTATGCCTAGCTAGGGGCGTTAAACGATAGCGCTTGTTTGGTAGCAACCTAATTTTATTTTTGTTCTTTACTTTTTGTTCCTGTTTAGTTATAAATAATTTATCTTGCTTCTGTTATGATTGTGTTTTTTATGTTTTAATTAGTGTTTGTGCCAAGTAAAGCCTTTAGGATCTTCTTGGGTGATTGTTGTTTGATCTTGCTGAAAAAAACAGAAAGTATGTGCTCACGAAAATAATTTTCATTTTTTTCTAGAGAGCGATAAAATACCAATTCCAACTACAGTAGATCAATATACAAATTATTTAGGTCATCCTAATTTTCATAATTGTTGGAGTTACAGAAGTATTTGAAACCTCCAGATTGCTACAGACTATTATGTTTTGACAGATTCTGTTTTTTTCGTGTGTTGTTTGCTTATTTTGATGAATCTATGGCTAGTATCGGGAGGTATGAACCATAGAGAAGTTGGAAGTCAGTAGGTTTAACACCAATATAAATAAATAATGAGTTAATTACAGTACATTAAAGTGGTGGTTTGCTTTCTTATACTAACGGAGCTCATGAGATTTTCTGTTGAGTTTTGTGTTGTGAAGTTTTCAAATTTTTAGGTAAATATTTGATGGATTTTGGAACAAGGAGTGGCAAGAGCCTAAGCTTGGGGATGCCCAAGGCACCCCAAGGTAAAATTCAAGGACAACCAAAATCCTAATCTTTGGGATGCCCCGGAAGGCATCCCCTCTTTCGTCTTCATCTATTAGTAACATGAAGTGTTTTGCTTGAGGCTATATTTTTATTCACCACATGATATGTGTTTTGCTTGGAGCATCTTGCATGATTTGAGTCTTTGTTTTTTAGTTTATCACAATAACCCTTTCTGTACACATCTTTTGGGAGAGACACACATGAATCAGAATTTATTGGAATACTCTATGTGCTTCAGTTATATCTTTTGAGCTAGATAATTTTGCTCTAGTGCTTCACTTATATCTTTTTATAGCACGGTGGTGGTTTTATTTTATAGAAATTATTGATCTCTCATGCTTCACTTATATTATTTTGAGAGTCTTTTAGAACAGCATGGTAATTTGCTTTGGTTATGCAATTAGTCCTAATATGATGGGCATCCAAGATGGGTATAATAAAAACTTTCATATAGAGTGCATTAAAAACTATGAGAAGTTTGATACTTGATAATTGTTTTGAGATATAAAGATGGTGATATTAGAGTCGTGCTAGTTGAGTAATTGTGAAATTGAGAAATACTTGTGTTGAGGTTTGCAAGTCGCGTAGCATGCACATATGGTAACTGTTGTGTGACAAATTTGAAGCATGAGGTGTTCTCTGAGTGCCGTCCTTAAGAGTGGCGGTCGGGGACGAGCGATGGTCTTTTCCTACCAATCTATCCCCCTAGGAGCATGCGCGTAGTGCTTGGTTTTGATGACTTGTAGATTTTTGCAATAAGTATGTGAGTTCTTTATGACTAATGTTGAGTTCATGGATTATACGCACTCTCACCCTTCCACCATTGCTAGCCTCTGTTGTGCCGCGAAACTTTCGCCGGTACCATAAACCCACCATTCACCATCCTCAAAATAGCCACCATACCTACCTATTATGGCATTTCCATAGCCATTCTGAGATATATTGCCATGCAACTTTCCACCGTTCCATTTGTTATGACACGCTTCATCATAGTCATATTGCTTTGCATGATCATGTAGTTGACATCGTATTTGTGGCATGGCCACCTTTCACAATTTTTTATACATGTCACTCTTGATTCATTGCAAATCCCGGTACACCGCCGGAGGCATTCACATAGAGTCATATCTTGTTCTAAGTATCGAGTTGTAATTCTTGAGTTGTAAGTAAATAAAAGTGTGATGATCTTCATTATTAGAGCATTGTCCCATGTGAGGAAAGGATGATGGAGACTATGATTCCCCTACAAGTCAGGATGAGACTCCGGACGAAAAAAAAGAGGCCATGAAAAAAGGAGAAGGCCCAAACAAAAAAAGAAAAAAATAAATAATGAGAGAAAAAGAGAGAAGGGGCAATGTTACTATCCTTTTTCCACACTTGTGCTTCAAAGTAGCACCCTGGTCTTCATGATAGAGAGTCTCTTATGTTGTCACTTTCATATACTAGTGGGAATTTTTCATTATAGAACTTGGCTTGTATATTCCAATGATGGGCTTCCTCAATTTTCCCTAGGTCTTGGTGAGCAAGCAAGTTGGATGCACACCCACTTAGTTTCTTTTGTTGAGCTATCATACACTTATAGCTCTAGTGCATCCGTCACATGGAAATCCCTACTCACTAACATTGATATCTATCGATTGGCATCTCCATAGCCCATTGATACGCCTAGTTGATGTGAGACTATCTTCCTCCCTTTTGTCTTCTCCACAACCACCATTCTATCCACCAACAGTGCTATGTCCATGGCTCGCGCTCATATATTGCGTAGAAGTTGAAAACGTTTCAAAAGGCTAAGTATGAAACAATTGCTTGGTTTATCATTGGGTTTGTGCATGATGATAGCATTTTGTGTGACGAAAATGAAGCATGGCCAAACTATATGATTTTGTAGGGATGAGCTTTTCTGGCTATGTTATTTTGAGAAGACATAATTGCTTGGTTAGTATGCTTGAAGTATTATTATTTTTATGTCAATATTAAACTTTTGTCTTGAATCTTTTGGATCTAAACATTCATGCCACAATAAAGAAAATTACATTGAAAATTATGCTAGGTAGCATTCCACATCAAAAATTCTGTCTTTATCATTTACCTACTCGAGGACGAGCAAGAATTAAGCTTGGGGATGCTTGATACGTCTCAAACGTATCAATAATTTTTCATTGTTCCATGCTATTATATTATGTGTTTTGGATGTTTAATGGGATTTAATATGCTCTTTTATACTCCCTCCGTTCCTTAATATAGTGTGTATAGTTTTTGGCATGGAAATTAAAGAACGCATGTGGAGGGAAAATTTCACAAGCTTTGGGCGAGAATACACCTGACTAATTGACATGAGAAAATAGAGGAGCTTTCCTAATATAAGGAAAAGTAATCAAATCCCTAAAAACATGATCTAGACGAGTGGTGCATCGCAAAACACCTTATATCTTGTAATTTTTTCTCAAAAATCTATACACCTTATATCAAGGAACAGAGGGAGTATTATTTTTGGGACTAACCTATTAACCGGAGGCCGAGTGCCAGTTTCTATTTTTTTTTTTGCCTATTTTAGTGCTTCACGAAAAAGGAATATCAGACGGAATCCAAGCGGAACAAAACCTTCGAAAGGATCTTTCTTGGAACAAACGCAAACCAGGAGACTTGGAGTGGAAGTCTGGAACTCCGCAAAGCTTCCACGAGGCAGAAGGGTGTGCCAGGGGGGTAGGCGCCCCCAACCTCGTGGGCCCCACGGAGCTCCGCCGACGTACTTCTTTCGCCTATATATAATCTCATACCCTAAAAACATCAGGGGGAGCCACAAAACCACTTTTCCACCACCGCAACCTTCTGTACCCGTTAGAACCCATCTGGGGCCTTTCTGGCGATCTGCCGGAGGGGGATTCGATCGCGGAGGGCTTCTACATCAACACCATAGCCTCTCCGATGATGTGTGAGTAGTTTACCACATACCTTCGGGTCCATAGTATTAGCTAGATGGCTTCTTCTCTCTCTTTGGTTCTCAATACAAAGTTCTCCTCGATGTTCTTGGATATCTATTCGATGTAATACTTTTTGCGGCGTGTTTGCCGAGATCCGATGAATTGTGGATTTATGATCAAGTTTATCTATGAACAATATTTGGTTCTTCTCTGAATTCTTGTATGCATAATTTGATATCTTTGCAAGTCTCCTCGAATTATCGGTTTAGTTTGGCCTACTAGATTGATCTTTCTTGCAATGGGAGAAGTGCTTAGCTTTGTGTTCAATCTTGTTGTGTCCTTTCCCAGTGACAGTAGGGGCAGCACGACACGTATTGTATTGTTGCCATCGAGGATAAAAAGATGGGTTTTATAACATATTGCTTGAGTTTATCCCTCTACATCATGTCATCTTGCCTAAAGCATTAGTTTGTTCTTATGAACTTAATACTCTAGATGATTGATGGATAGCGATCGATGTGTGGAGTAATAGTAGTAGATGCAGAATCATTTTGGTCTACTTAACACGGACGTGATGCCTATGTTTCATAATCATTACCTAGATATTCTCATAGCTATGCGCTCTTCTATCAATTGCTCGGCAGTAATTTGTTCACCCACCGTAATACTTGCTATCATGAGAGAAGCCACTAGTAAAACCTATGGCCCCCGGGCCTCTTTCTTATATATTGCATCTTTTTATTATCGCATCTCATTTACTATTTTGCAATCTTTACTTTCCAATCTATACAACAAAATACCAAAAATATTTATCTTACTATCTTTATCAGATCTCACTTTCGCAAGTGACCGTGAAGGGATTGACAACCCCTTTATCACGTTGGTTGCGAGGTTCTTGATTGTTTGTGTAGGTACTAGGTGACTAGCGTGTTATCTCCTACTGGATTGATACCTTGGTTCTCAAAAACTGAGGTAAATACGTACGCTACTTTGCTGCATCACCCTTTCCTCTTCAAGGGAAAACCAACGCATGCTCAAGAGGTAGCAGATACGTCTGCTCACACGTATGATGAATAAAATGGATCAGAAGTACAATACTAAACTAGCTTTGTGTGCCATACATGTACGTGCATGATACAGAATTGGTGGTTTGTATTTTTTTCCTGAAATCTATTTATATAATTCTAAAAAGTGTCTGCATGCTTTCAAAACTGGTTGTGCAACTTAAAATGTGTTCGTGCTTTCTGAAAAAGCGTGATTTTTTAAAAAGTGCACTTGCATTTTAATATCTTTGTATTGTTTTTCTGAAAAAGAGTTTATGTGTTGAAATATTATTGACATTTGAAAAACACCCTTTTTAAAAATGTGTTCATGTAATTCTAAAAGTGTTTGCATTTTAAAAGATGTTTGTAATTTAAAAAATGTTATGTGATTCAAGAAAATGTTCGTGTTTTAAAAGGAATGTTCATGCATTTTGAAGGAAATAAATTAAAAGTGAGTTGGACTATGAGGGACGGTGTATGGAATAGGTGCATGGTGTAGCTCGTGTAGGGTGGCCCTTAGGTCCAGCTCGGTTGAGTGTTAAGTCTATTGTGTGGTGGCCAAGATCAAAGGAGATTTCCTTCCTTGCCACACATGGGCCCCAAATTCCTGATTGATGTTTCTTTACGAACCCTTAATTAGAGATGTCGAATAACCCGTGTTAATTTGTTTCTTGATCCATCATGCGTGAGATTGATGCATAGTGCCTTTTCACATATTTTCTCTTGACATCAAATGTGATATGGATATGTTGGTCTATGGTATCTGCTCACATACCGAAGCACATGTAATGATTAGAATCCATTCAATGAAAGAAGATTTCAAATCATGCACGAGATTGATCTCATCATTCAATATATACCAACCACTACAAGTCTATATCGCCCTCAGTGAGAAATTTATCTATTACTCACACCAATATACTAATCTAGATACCGTCAACAATTTGGACATTGTCCCTTATCCAATTGTTTCGTTGGCCACAAATCAAGATATGTGCCATTGTGGACGTAAACCAGAACTTGCCTACTTTGGCATCACCTTATGAGGTCATCGGAATGCTGCTCCTAAGTAAAAAGTTTTGTGTCATTTTTTATCATTTTGTTAGCGTCATCCTTACAAGTTTAGAGTAGCGAGCCTCCGAATCTTCTTCTTCCACCTTTTTTCTCACCCTTCATTTCACATAAACCATATTGCATTTATATAAATTTTTTCCACACTCCCGTTGCAACGCACGGGCATTTGTGCTAGTCACTCCAAGGTTCCTGTCTAGCGGAGAACACGAAGAAATCATTTGGAGGGTATGAAACCACCTCGAAGCTATTCTTTTCGATCAATCTATCCAAGAGTTCATACTAAAATAACACCAAATAATTTCAGATTCATAATACTCAATCCAACACAAGGAACCTCAAGGAGTGCCCCAAGATTTCTACCGGAGAAACAAAGGATGAGAATGTGCATCAACCCCAATGCATAGATTACCCCAATGTCACCGCGGGAATCCGTGAGTTGAATGCCAAAACACATATCATGTGAATCAATATGATACCCCATTGTAACCACGAGTATTGATATGCAAGACATATATCAAGTGCTCTCAAATCCATAAAAGTATTCGATCTGATAACAACGAAATCTCAAAGGGAAAAACTCAATTCATCACAACAAGAAAGAGAGGGGAAAACACCATATGATCCGACTATATTAACAAAGCCCGCGATACATCAAGATCGTGACATCTCAAGAACACGAGAGAGAGAGAGAGAGAGAGAGAGAGATTAAACACATAGCTACTGGTACAAACCCTCAGCCCCGAGGATGGACTACTCCCTCCTCATCGTGGTGGCCGCCGAGGATGATGAAGATGGCCACCGGTGATGATTCCCCCCTCCGGCAGGGTGCCGGAACAGGGGTCTAGATTGGTTTGCGATGGCTACAGAGCCTTGCGGCGGCGGAATTTCTGATCTAGGTTAATCCTGAGGGTTTCTGGAATTATTTGTAATTTATAGGGTAAAGAGGGGGTGCGGGAGGCCATCTAGGTGGGCACAACCCACCTGGGCACGCCTGGGCCCCCAGGCACGCCCTGGTGGGTTGTGCCCCCCTCGAGGCACCCACAGGTGCTGCTTTGGCCCATCCTGGGTGTTCTGGTCCATAAAAATTCTCAAAAAGTTTCGCGGTGTTTGGACTCCGTTTGATATTGATTTCCTGCGATGTAAAAAACAAGCAAAAACAACAACTAGCACTGGCCACTGGGTGAATAGGTTAGTCCCAAAAAATGATACAAAGTTGCTATAAAATGATTGTAAAACATCCAAGAATGATAATATAACAACATGAATACTTCATAAATTATAGATACGTTGGAGATCTGTCAGCATCCTACGGACATCACGATGTCAAGCGTTCATTCGGCAAGTGACACGTGCGGCATCTACTTCACATACATAAAGGTGAATCACCTCCTTTACATGTGTTCACTTGACCCCTTCGAGGATGGTATACTACTTGACACCCCTCTCGTGTGCATGCATAGGTATTGTCAGAGCTTAACGTGCAGGTTGCGTGGAAGGAGTAGCAGTAGGGGACATTGAGAGAGAAGAGGAGCAAGATCAGGGCAGCAAGGATGAGAGAGGCGCACGGGGTGGTGATGGAGGAAGTGGTGCTGCGACTAGTGGTGGAAGGTGCTGGTGGTGTGCCGCCACGCCGGCCTGGCCGCAGCGGCGTCCAGATGTGGAGAAGTGTGGTGAGAGGGAGAGAGAGGTGTAGCCAGACGAGGATATACATCAAACCTTGCCGCATGTCTATGCATTGTTTGGGCCTACCCCAACGATGCTGAGCAACGCATATGGACCAGGCCCAGGGGCTCCTGTCTGTGTATAAAACATGGGATTTTACACCTTGAATTATGCATAGATAAGTTGCAGCTCGTGTGCTGGCCGGGGAACCTATCAAGGATTGTCAAAGTACCAACAAATAATCAAGTCAAAAGAAGTAGATCTTTGAGATACCAAGGAGCGCATCAAGAAGACCAAGACTCAAGGCCAATGAACCTACTTGGCTAAGCAGAAGAACAAGGCAGAGCATTAGAAGCAGCCTTTGCCAACAAGGCCGAGCCGGCAAGGTGAAGGCCGGGCAAGCCTCATGGCTAGCAAGATCTCGCCAACCACCAGCGCTCCTCCTCACTAGCCAGCTAGTCACTGATTGGTGATGTGTCGAGCCCGCAGGCAGATAGGTGGGGTTTGCCGGCATGTGTCAGCATGCTGGAAGAAAGATTACCTTTATCGACACTCGTCCAAATGGTGTGTCACGTTAATAGGCCTTAGCTAGGCAAGCGGTGCGACAACCTTGTCGGGGCTTCTCCTCCGTGCAACACTAGTGGTGTATTAAATGCATTTTATCCTAACTAGCAGAGTTAGGTATGATAGCACATGCTATCTAATCATCATGTAATTACCCCTTTTCCACTGTGGTAACCCCTTGAGCTATAAATGGAGGGCCAGGGCTTGAACCCATTCTAACTCTACGCACGCTTGCATGCATAGCTGCCTTCTCCTTGCACCTTGCCAGGGGAAAGCGCTCCTTGTATTTGTGCTCACATTTAATCAATCCACCAAGGCAGGAATAGGGTGTCACACCTCAAAGGTGGCCCCAACCTGGGTAAAGATCCTTGCTCCTTCTTCTAGACCTTCTCTTTGCGCTTTGTGCATTCCCTTCACCGAACCACAAAGGGGCTAGATCACCCCATAGATAGTCGTTCCACACTGGCAAGCAGCATCCTGCAGTAGTGACTTACTCCTCATCTTTGCATTCACCGAGGTTAGTGAGATCCTAACGAGCTTGGTTCTCAATTTTAGAGGCTGGAGAGGAGGAGAAGGTACTTTGTCATGCTTTGTCCCTGAAGAATCTGTTGGCTGTGAAGTTCCCACTTTTTCCATGATTGACGGAGTCGCCTGTCCGGAAGATGTATGCTGAGGCGGTTGCTGCTCAGAAGCTTGACGCCCAGAAGACTGTTGTCGCGCGGCTTTCTCTCGGGGAACCCTGATGTTTCTCTCTATGCCAACAGACTCATCGCTTACCGGCTCGGTTCATGTCATCTTTTTCCATTCTAGCTTCCTCGAAGTTGTAGCCCTTGTTCGGGCAGGAGGAGCAGGAGGCTCATCCTCCTCTCCTTCCTCTTCCTCATGCTCCTTAGCATGTTCCTCTTCGCCTCCATGTTGATCGACATGTTCCTCTTTGCCTCCATGCTCTTCGACACATTCCTCTTCGTCCTCACGTCGCTGGCATGCTCCTCCTCCTCTACATCGCTAACCACAGCCCGGGAGCATGTTGCTTTTATTACTTCCTGTGTCCTCAAGGCAATGAACTGCACATCATCATCTTTGGTAGGGTGGACCATGTAGTTATCCTCTCAAACTGGTGTTTCTGCCAAGTTGTCGAACAATTCATCCACTTTAGCTTTCTTGGGTACCCTCCAGTGGCCCTCAACACACCTAGCATTGCATGCCAACATCATTGCTAGGATAGAGTCCTTGGTGGTGTTGTTGCATAGCGGAATCAGTTTCTCCAGCAAGGAAAACTTGCAACCTAGTTCAAGAGCTGGCAAATGAACCATTAATGCTCCATTACCATCAAGATGTTGTGGAGGCCTAGGTGCAGCCGCATCATGTCGGCAGGGTTATTATACTCCCAACCTCGTCAGCCTCCTCTTTGCTGCGATGGGGCCAAGGCCCATGTGCCCTTTCGCCCCTCACTTACCCCTTCATGGCTACTACTATATATACTCACCCCCTCCTCCTTTCTAGTGTTAGCATTGGTTTAGCTCATTTAGAGATAGAGCTTAGCTCATCCTTGTGGTTCTACTCCATCGAGAGAGACAGTGGCCTCTACGAAGAA
The DNA here is from genome assembly GCF_002162155.2 of Triticum dicoccoides. Lineage (NCBI taxonomy): Eukaryota > Viridiplantae > Streptophyta > Magnoliopsida > Poales > Poaceae > Triticum > Triticum dicoccoides. The sequence goes on from NC_041382.1 coordinate 373,190,224, forward strand.
GATCGACGCTTGCATTCAAGGCCCCTCATGGGAAGATCCCTTGCGTACTCAAGGCCTCCTCACGGAGATGAACTAGCTACAGTTTGTATCGTCCTTTGTTGACTTTGGATCGTGTATCTTTCTTTGTGTTCATGGATCTAGCACATGTGTAACCATTTCTCGTTGATTTGAGTGTTTCCTCTCGTTTCCCCTCGCGTTTTCCCTCTTGTGTTCTTCGTGTTCTTCACGGGATCCCATCCAAATCATGAAAGATCGGCCATAGGGTTTCCACGTTACATCACCTAGGTTGGAGTCCGGGGGCCGGAAGGTCCGGGCAAGGTTCCTGGCTGAACTAATAGAGGAAAATGTGTCTCGTCTTCCGATGAGATGGTGATTATCGTTTTTGGAGGAGTAGACTTCGACGATCCGACTACAAACATGTGAGGATGCCGCGCCTTAGAAATCGCTAAACCAACTCCGAGAGGTTATTGACCACGCCGGAACATGATCAACCTGACCACGAGGGTCTATTTCCTTCAAGCAAACGAAGAAAGGCCTAGGGTTTAAAAGAGTCCTTGTCTTGTGCGCCAAGTCTTGTGGAATCCTCCTTGTATTCGGCATGGGCTGCCCGAAGTGGCCCATTAATGAATCGTCATGGGGGTCCTCGGCCCGACCCACTGATCGGGAGACGACGTGGTGAGTACCCCCTAGTCCAGGACACTGTCAGTAGCCCCCTGAACCGGTCTTCAAGTTGGGGATGCTCCTCGATTCTTCTGAACGGTTCTTCATCTTCGGTCGTCGGTCTTGAAAACCGGTTCAACAAATCTTCTCATCTTCGATCTTGAGGATCACCGAAGTGAATCCAAAGAGTTTACACGTCGGGTATCCGAGGAGCCCCTTCAAGTTCTCGGCCTTTATCAATGCCTTGTTATTTTTATGCCACGCTTCAGGTTTGAAGTTGCTCCTGTGCGGTGGTGTCCTCTTGCATCCGAGCTCCAACACCGGACTGCATTCGAGGTATCTTTTGCAGCTGAGCACCAATGTCGGACTGCATCCGAGCTCCAACGTCGGAGTGCATCTGATCTCCAACGCCGGACTATATCCGAGCTCCAATGCCAGACTATATCCGAGGTGTCATAGATCACCTTGGCTTTAAAAAGTTTGAAGGAGGTTATCTGAGCTTAACGCTGAAAAGTTCTCTATGGAGCCAGCCGCTCATAGCTGAGCTTTTTATGCCTGACTGCTTCCGAGGTGATGCACCACCTCAGGCTCGGGCTGATTGTTTGCGGATTTTATTTCCAATTGATGCAATTTATTTACTGAAGACATATATAGCCAGTAGCCCTCAAGGTGTGTGTGTGTGTGTGTCGGCCTAAAATTCGAGATGCACATTAGAGGAGATAATGATAGGCGGACGGGCCCTTGAGAGAGGGTTTTGAGAAGTCGCCGCAATATATTAGCTTGATGCCGGATAAGTCCCAGTTGGTACCTATTGTTGTCTGAAGACGCATTTTCCCATAGTTCGGTCAAGCTGAACACTGAGCACTTTGAATTTTCTGCATCGAATAGGCAATGCAGTAGCCCCCGAGACACTGGTCGGGTGGCAACACCAGATTAGGGATCGATGTGCCCCTTAATATTAGTAAACAATAAGCCTGAAGCGCAGTAGCCCCCGAGCCTTAATGTGGGCATGGGTGGCCGAATTAAGGATCGATATCCAGAGTAAAATCACAAATTTTGTGTAATGATTCTATGTATGTACTCTACATCATTAATGCTCGAATCCGCATTGTACAAAACTTTGTTGACCGACCATCGGCTTCAACCTCCTCGGCCAGTAGCCGGGGAGTGTTTGCCCTACTTTATAAAGCCTTTATGAGGGCAAAGATTTATGACAAACAAGGCAATCCGGCCATATGGTTTTATAAACAAAGGTATGCGGAGAGAATGTTATATTATTATTTAATGTAAGAAACGTCTTCCAAAGAAAATAGTCCCGCTATCGGTTCCTTTGTTTGGGTTGTCATGCTAACCATGATCATGAAACCTCACCTTCGATCAATGCGGGAGAAAAATATTGAGGATTTAGTGTGGGGTAAGTTCCCGAACTATGTGGTCTTTAGCGAACCTAAATTTTCACTTCTTTCGTTGCCGACCAATTATATCCTTTAAGATGGTTAGCTTTCGGCTTCACCCAGTCTGAGGCACTAACTCGGTGACCCGGTAGTAACAATCACAGATGTGCTCCCTTTACCGCCTAGCCAAATGATCAGGAACGTAGGGACAAGCACATGAGTGAGGCAACCCAACTTGGCCAAAATCTTAAGTCAAATTGATCCATATTTATGGCTTTATAACAATGATTACGGAAGGCAGCGCTTGTATACTGAATACACATGCTGATGATATGTTTATTTTGACTCCGTTGCGACCATTTATCAGTTGAAAGTAGCCCATCGTCGGCTTCCACCCCCTTGTAGATACTACATAGGCTGTTTCCGCAATAACAAAACAACCCTTAGCCAACGTCTCGGTGCTCGAAGGCGGTTGTGTTAGCGGAAACGAGGCAATCAGATATGCGGGCTTTATAACTTTCACTTAGTCATAGGATCTTTAAACTAGGGAAGCTAGCTACAAGCCCCCGGTTAGTGTTCGGCACCGACCGAAGTCTAGCCATTAACACTTCGGCCAATGTTATGAAAGGCCCATTGTTTATCACGGGGTAATCGGTATCGATCTATAGTTTGACATTGTCATCGGATCGCTAACCAGTTTACGCCCATTGTGACAGTCAGCTTTCGGCTTTCTCCACTGAGGTGCTTAACCATTCGAGCTGCAAGCACAATTGGAGTGGTTCTCCCTTTGCACACCTAGCCAAACAAAGCGGGACATAGGAGGCAAGCACAGGAGTCGGGCAACCCAACTATTGACCAAAGACACAATTCAAAACCGATGCATACATAGAAATATCCGAGAATGTTTTTGCCGAATCTCTAAAGGTGTCCAGCGTTGCACTGCGAGACTTATGCTAGAAACAAACAAGTAGTTTAAAAGTGCCATAGGCTTGGAAAACCAAAAAACTTCAGTAAAAACTTTATGTCCGAACTAAATCAAGTCATTTGGTGCCAATCCGAAAATTGGTGTTACTTTTGTGCTTTTGTCGTGCATTAATATGACACATCCGATCTCAAGACTACAAGAGGGTCAGCCTACGGCTACAACCTCCTATCCTAAAGGCGGAGTATTACTTGTTAATCTAGTTTAGCGAACTAAACTCGAGCGTCATTAGAGAGAAAACAGACTATCCGGCTATTGACCACATACTCGAGTCGAGAAAGGAGTTATAGAAAAAGACTTTGCAATAACTTAGAAGAAGAACACTTATTATAAAATGTCTCATATAAATTTAAGACCCCAGTTAACACGAGCAAAGAAAAATGGTTCTTAACGAACCTCGTTTTTGACAAACATATTTTAACATAAATATAATGTTTGGTTGAACCGAACAAGAATTAAAAAAACTAAGCATGGAAGCGACTTAGCTGGTTAATGTGCTTGATCTCGATGCGCGGCCCGAGCTTACGGCGGGACGAGGTCCCAGCCCCCAAGCCGGTCCCGAGGTGGTGGAGCGAAGAGCTCGACATAGCACGACTAATGTGGCGAGGTGGAACCCCTAGTCCGTCCAAGGCGACGGAGCAGGCCGGCAGTATGACGCCGAAGTTTCTGGCGTGTGTTAATGAAGCGATGACGAAGCCCCCGGTCTAGCCGAGGTGACGTGGTACGTCGGTACGCCGAGGTGACAGCGCTGCCCAAGACGGATCATTTACCTGTGCACAGAAAATAGTGCAAGCCGAAGATAGTAGTAATAATAAAAAATAAAAAAAATTCGTTGCATAATTAATAATTTATGCAAAGTGGGTAATAAAATAAATAGGGCCAGTGTGCCGCACACTTGATGAGGTAGAGCTCTCTCAGTGATGCCGAAGTCCCCGAGGCAACCGAACACGTCGGTATGGCAATTCGACCAACAAGGTGAGCACACGAGCCGATTTACGCCGATTGCGACGACGGCGTCAACTTGCCGAAGTGACCGCGTGACGTACTCGAAGTGGATTACCTACACATGTAAAATAGTGCAGTCCAAAGAATATTAATATGAATATAGAGAAAAACATCGCATATTAATTTATGCAAAATATTTTTTAAAGAGATGTGGTCTGGCTTCGAAGCCAATGTCGGTGTAGGGCGCTGGCGTGACAAAGCCTTTATTCACAGGGTGGTCCGAGTCCCCGATGAGGCGTTTGCTGAACTGCGGACGGGAAACTGACCGAACCATCACACAACCATCGTTAATGCAACCATCACTTTCCAGACCTGTGTACAAATGATGGAACAAACCAGAGTAATAATTCCTCGAAAAAAGTAAACCCAAGCATGAAAAAATTACTAGGATTAATAGCACCTGGTTTATCCGTTGTAGCAATCTAAAGAAAGGTTACTCCCAAAATTGGGACTCGATCCGCACACCCATTACCTGATGGAAGATGAAGTGACGTCATGGTGATGCTGGCAATGGTTGGCTCGCCGAGGCAAAGCCCCCGGTCCAGCTAACGTGACGAAGCTGGTCGGCTGGTGACGCCGAAGTCTCTGGAGTAGGTTGATGAAGAGATGGTGAAGCCCACAGTCTAGCCGAGGTAACGGAGCGGGTCGGTAAGGAGACGTTGCAGCTGCCATGTCAGCTGAGGTGTTGAAGCAGTTCAGCGTGATTGACATCGGCTTGAAGAAGCAATAGCGCGGCCGTTCCAACGCAGGTCGTGACTTGTGATGCGATCAATGTCGGCTTGATGAAGTGACCGTGCAATGATGCCGGTGTGCCCGCTCCGTGTAATCTGTGGGGCGGCGATGTTGGTGATGATTTGTCCTTCGCGATGCCAAACTCTTGTTTGGCTCGCCGAGATGATGGCCAAAGAAGTTGAGCTTGGCTCAATAAAGCGACGACGTGTCTATCGCAGGTCGGTACTCGGGGAGCAATGTTCCCGACTGGTTTGACACCAGTGTGATGGTGAAGAATACCTCAGAGAAGGCTTAAAATTTTATGGGCACATGTTTAAGAACAATGCACAATACCCTAGAAAGAGATTTTTCCAAAAAGGTTGTCCAGTATCCCGTTCATGAAAAAAGATGAACTTAGATTGGATTCGTATTTGCGAAGAAAACAAATCCGAAAAGTGATGCACTAATCAGAAGGTTCCCGGAGTTTGAACGGTTGGATCGAGCTAAAATTGTGAGAGGTGGCAGAGATGGAAATTCCCCAGAAGATGAACGGTTGGATCTTCCAAATAAACTACGAGCTAGGATTTGGAGACCACGCCCTAAACTCGTCTAGATTTCCGTCCATACTCGATAGGCCTCTAGTATATCATAGATCGTTGGAGATTCCTCCATCGGAAGGCGACGAAATTTTACAGGGTCGTTGTATACTCAATTCGGCACAATTATACCAAAGGGTTTGTCAAATCGACTCCCGTGGAGATGGTGACAGCGAAAACAAGTCTGTTGTACAGAAAAACTGTGCGATCACACGAAGGCAATGTTGACGATTAGCCACCAGGCTCCATGGACGACTTTTCCATGGTCTTGGTTGAGATTTGAGCTACTGATGATGAAATTATCCGTCTGATCTTGATGATCTGATGTGGCACGCAGTCCTCGGTCTAGCTGAGGTGACCAGTCAAGTCGGCGACAAAGATGCCGACATCGACCATAAAGCTCGGCTCTGATGCGTAGATCGCGCCGGAGACGATCTGAATTCCAATCGCACCGTGGCGACTGCCAGCAAGCTCTTAATGAAAGCACTAATGTCGGTTCTATATCCAGCATATCTCGTAGTAGGGGTCCTAAGTTAGGCTTCTTGGAGCGATGGTAATATGGACACGGGATTTTACCCAGGTTCGGGCCCTCTTGATGGAGGTAAAACCCTACGTCCTGCTTTTGATTGTATTCATATGGGGTGTAGTACAGAGTACATGCATCTACGACGAGATTGTTCTAATGAATATTAGATTGTCTATTGATTAGCCTGGCCTCGGTTTATATATGCACCGTAGGCCTAGGGTTTAAAGGAGTCCTTGTCTTGTGTGCCAAGTCTTGTGGAATCCTCCTTGTATTCGGCATGGGCTGCCCGAAGTGGCCCATTAGTGAATCATCATGGTGGTCCTTGGCCCGACCCACTGGTCGGGAGACGACGTGATGAGTACCGACCTTGTGACACCCCGATAGTTAAGTTATAGTAAACCCTTGCTAATCATGCCAGGTCATCATAATTAAACTTTTGCTAAACCTCACTTGTTTCAAACTGAGATCAAATTCAAATTCAAATAACAAGTCAAATTATTATTTCTTCAAACTATCAAATAAAAATGTTCGATAGGTGGCAAATATTCATTAAGTAATGAACATGTTGGAACCAACCTCATTTGGTTTCCCAAATTGCCCCTGAAATTCATTTAGTGGAATAACAAGATTAAACAAAAGCATTTTAATTCAACTATAAATTAGAACAGTTCCAATTGGCCTCAAACTTTTCGCGCAACCTTATAGTGTTGGCTAGGAATTATGTGCAAAGTTTCATAATTAACAAAAATAACTTGGCAGCTAAAAAAATAGAAAAGTATAAATAAAAGGAAAAGAAAAAGAAAATAACAGAAAAGAAAAGGAAAGAGAGAACCCCCCCGGGCCATGGCCTAGCTAGCCTCTAGGGCAACCAGGCCGGCCCGGCCGGCGCCTACAGCCTCGCTGGGGCGATCGAACCCTACCGATCCCCTCCCCAGGACCCCCACTCCTTCCCCCGATCCCCACTTCTTCCCCCACGCTCCCTTCTCCCTCCCTGGATCTCGGGGGCACCCGACGCGCCCGCGCTCACCGAACCATCGCCTCCGCCCGCGACCCCTCCCTCCATCCTAGCGCCGTCGTCCTCGCCCAGGACTTGTCGCCTCGCGCCTCCACAGCCTTCGACGCCCGTCCCCACTGTCCCGGACTGCTCCCCTGCACCTCGGGTGCCCCGCACCGTCCTTTGCTTGTCGGGGAGCCATGGCGCCACCGGCCTCCCCAAGCGCTACCCCGACCATATCGAGCACCCTCTTGAGCCCCCTGTGAGATTTCAATCATCTGTGGCCTTTTCCCCCTCCCTTCCGCGTCTCGTAACCCCGTGGACGACAAGGTCGTGTTTTCGACCGCCTGCGTCCATGCCGGCAGTTCCCCGTGCGCCCTGCCTCGCGTCCTAGACCGCGCCCGGTCACGTGCCCGCCGTGCTGACCGCGCCCGGCCCGCTCACCCCCTCCCGCTCATATCTCCGCTGCCACCACCGCTCGGCCATCGCCGTAGCCGTCGCTCCAGCCGTCCCTTGCATGTGCCACTGCATGCGCATCGCTGCGCTCGTCCGTGTGGCGCTCGCGGCTGACCAAATGGTCGCCGAAGTGGGCCACTCCGCGCATCTCGCCCGCTCTGCTTCTCACTGGAGAGCACCGCCAGCACGCGCACGTCTAACACCGGTCCCGGGACACTAACTCGTTGGCCCCAAAGATTAGCCTATAACCCCCCACTAAACCTCACTGACTTTGGGCCCCGCCGACCCTAACTAACCCTATTAAGAAAAATAACCCTAATAACTAATTAGACTACAACATGCAGGCCCCCTCCACTAATAAAAATGGCTTAGATTAAACTAACAAGTTAATAGTCACTAACACGTCGGGCCCACTAGCTAATTAGTTTAATTGAAAGAAATAAAACCTGTTAATGAATTCTCTCACTGACCAGTGGGGCCTGCTGGTCGGGTTTGACCAGTCAACAATCAAATTTTGGACTGTTGACTGCGCTGATGACTCAACCCTGGCCCACCAGTCAGCCTCTGTTGACTGGGCAGTTGACCTAGTCAACTGCCCCCTGTCAGCCTCTCATGGATATGGCCGGGTACACTTTCTGTGTACCCATAGCATTTCAACATTAAATTTAATTTTGAACTAAATTAAATCTAGTAAATGAATTAAAACTTTAAAAATTAATATAAAATAATTCGAAGGTCAGATGAAAAAACTTTGTACATGAAAGTTGCTCAGAACGACGAGATGAATCCGGATACGTAGTCCGTTTGTTCACCACACATCCCTAGCATAGTGAACACGCAACTTTCCCCCTCCGGTTCATCTATTCAAAAACACGAAACACCGGGGATACTTTCCCGAATGTTTCCCCCTTCGCCGGTATCACCTCCTACCGTGTTAGGGCACACCTAACACCATTACTTGTCATGTCATGCGTCGATATGCATCTGTTTGCATTGTATTCATTGTTTCTTCCCCCTCTTGTCTCCGGTAGACTACGAGACTGACGCCGCTGGTGGTGCCCTGATCAACTACGTTGTTGACGACCCCTTCTTGCCAGAGCAACTAGGCAAGCCCCCCCTTGATCACTAGATATCGCCCACTATGGTGCTTATCAATGATCCAATCTTCTCCTTCCTATCTCGGTGAAGAAGTTTTTCATCTCTTCATTGTCCTCTATCAATCATCGTTTTCGGTGGCAGAATTTCACCTCAGTTTTGAGATGTCTTCCACAAGCCCACTACAAGCTTATTCGTTTCATTGTTGGTTTTCCAACAACTCCGTTATAACCTTCTTGGAAGGGTGTTTTCCAAGCTCATTTGTAGCAGAAGTTTGGCATTTTCTTCTCCATTCTTTTATTCCAATGATCGATATTCTATTATTTCTTCCAGAGGCATGGTGATGTTGCTCTTTTTCACTCGTCACCTCCAATCGTGAGGATCATGTTCTTTTTTCCTTTGCTTATCCATTCAACCGGAGTGTCGTGTCCTTCATTCAAATTCTCTCATCTTATCAAGTTCTGCCTCCCTTCTCAACTGGAGTGCAGTTTGAAATCTTTCTTACCCCTTGTGCCATTCTGCAAATAGTTCCGGAGGCAGTGTGTTGTTGATCTCATCAAGTATCCTCTCATCTTGTCAAGTTCATGTTGAATTCCTTCCATTTACAGTTGGAGTGTTGTCCAAATTATATCATTCTTATTCCTTCTCTATCTTGTTTTAAGCGGAGTGCTGTGTCTATCATTCCTCTTCTAACCGGAGTCGCATCTAAGTGTTTTCATTTTGCCAAATTCATATTCTTTACCTTCCATTTTCCAACCGGAGTGTTGTCGTAATTGATCTTTTTCGTTCCTTGTACATCTCGTTTCATCTGGAGTGCTTGCATGTACTTCCTGTCCATTGGAACCTTTTTTTCTTATGTCTTTCAACCTACAAGGTTCTAGTAATGTTCATTGTTCCTCTTTTCTAACGGAGTGTTTTCAACTTTGTTCATCTTCGTTGTATTCTTTCTTTCAATTTGTTTCAACCTTGCAAGGTTCTTTGGTTTCACTCATTTGTCCAAGAAGCAACTTAGTTTTACCTCTTCTCTTCCTCTGCTGTTTCCCTCCGGTGCCATCCCTAGATCTCGGGACGAGATCCTCTTATAGTGGTGGAGTGTTGTAACGCCCCGAGACCGATGCGCCAGGTGTCTTCCAGTATTCGCTGTTGTTGCCATGTCATTTGCTTGTGTGTCGCATCTTGCCATGTCATCATGTGCATTGCATCATCATGTTTTCAAAACTTGCATCCGTCCGGGTTCCCCAGTTCCGTCCGTTGTCCGTTCTGAGCCCAGACACACTTGCACACGCCCGCGGCACGTTCGATATATTATTTTATAAGTGGTAGGAAAATGTTCTCGTAATGGGTTGAAAGTTGGCATGCGGTGTTGTTATGTTGTCAGTAGGTCGCCTGCCAAGTTTCATTGCATTCGGAGTCCGTTTGACGCCCCAACGGTTAACTACAGCGGCATTATAGCCGGTCTAATGTCGGACGTTTTCGGTCTCCGGAAACGTCCGCCGGGTTGCATTCCTCTTCTCTCCTATCAGCCCATCGCACTCTGCACAGCCCACCTGCAGCCCATCTAGTCCCCTCTGTCCGAAACCGTCGGATCGCGATCGGAGGCTCTGAAAACCCCTCCTAATCCCCCCTAACCCTAAACCTTCCCTATATATAGACCCCCTCTTGCCATTTTGGGCAACCTAGACCCAATCCACCTACCTCTAGCCTTCCCCCACCTTAGATTCCACGCCCAGCCGCTCCCCCACCGCCAGTTGTCGCTGCCAGGCAGGCCAACCGCCACCCTGCGCCGCCACAGCAGCCGCCTGTGGCCAATCCGGGCGCGCCACCTGTCCCGCGCGGCTCCACTCCGCCGCTAGCCCGTTGGGGCCCGCAACAAGCCCGCCCGATCCCATTGGGGCCCGACCGCATCGCCTCCCGCTCCCTCGCTCCCGATCTGGTTCGGGAGGAGCTGAGCTCCTTTGCCCCAGCGCCGCTCGACCTCCGGCAGCCTCGCCTGCGAGCTCGTTGCCGGACCTGTGTCCCGTCAGGCCAGTGCCCCACCGCCGTCTCCTCATCCTCTCCTTTTTCCATTCCTCTCGCTCTCCCGAGCTCATCTCTCTCTGCCTCCCGTTCTACAGTTCGTAAGGGGACCGCCAGAGTTCACTGCTGCCACCCCAAGTCGTCGTCGATCCTGCTCCGGCCAGATCCGGGCATGGCACCGCGGATCCGAACCCCCTGCGCCCGTTACCGTCCGCAAAGTCCTTCGCCTCGCCGCCCCTTCACCCGTTCTTTGGAGCTCTGCTCCAGGCGCCGCTGCAGGTCGCTGCATCGAAAGGAGAACGAGCGCACGAGCAGCGCTCGTGTTGACCACGCCCTGGCCCAGCGGCCTCGCTCGACCTGCCTCCACCAACTGGGCCTCAGCCCATGGTGAGCCACCACTGCGCCTCCCTTCCATTGTTGGGCTAGTTAGATTCGGCCCAGTCCTTGTTTTTTTTCCTGCTGAACGAATTTAGCTATTATCCGCAGGATTGCAGTTTTATAGAAAAGTCCCTCTAGTTCATGCATTTAATAAATCACAAATGATGCATTGGTTTAAAATGATTTATATATGAAAAATGACTACAATTTCATCTAGTTTCATAATATCCAACTTTCATGCATGTTTAAAATGTTTAAAATTGTTGTTTGCATTAATTTGCTTAATGCCATGTTAAAATGTTTTATTTCATAACTAAATAACCATAGCTCAGTTTTAAATAATCTTTATATGCAAATGGGTTAGAAAAATGCATAGATTAACTTGGTGGCATTACTTTGCATGCTTAAAAACTATAAAATATGCTTTAGGACAGAACAATACCAAATTCATAATATGCACATGGGGATTTTCCGGAATTGTTGTTTGTTGTTCCGGCCTCATTTAAACTTGCCTAGATAGGTAGTTTTATTATGCTTCACCTCTTGCCATGTTTAAAAACATTTAATATTGATGAGTACATAAAGGAGAGAGAACTAAATAAGTCATGTGGTGTTTCCTCAGTATGCAACTCGTTGCATATTGAGCTCCATTTAACTTGTAGTTTTGTTTGTGCACTTTGCCATGCCATGTTTCATTAAATCGGACATTCATCATACTTGGTTGTGCATCATGCCATGTTTATGTGATGGTTGTTTACTATGTTGCTTGCTTCTTTCTGGGTTGCTACTCTCGTTAGCTTCGGTTTCGTTCCGGAGTTGTGAGGATTCGTTCGACTACGTCTGTTTGCCTTCTTCATGGACTCGTTCTTCTTCCTTGCGGGATCTCAGGCAAGATGACCATACCCTCGAAATCACTTCTATCTTTGCTTGATAGTTGTTCGTTCTATCGCTATGTCACACTACCTACCACTTGCTATATCATTCCTCCCATATTGCCATGTCAAGCCTCTAACCCACCTTCCTAGCAAACCGTTGTCTGGCTAAGTTACCGCTTTGCTCAACCCCTCTTATAGCGTTGCTAGTTGCAGGTGAAGCTGAAGTTTGTTCCATGTTGGATCATGGATATGTTGGGATATCACAATACCTCTTATTGTAATTAATGCATCTATATACTTGGTAAAGGGTGGAAGGCTCAACCTTATGCCTAGTGTTTTGTTCCACTCTTGCCGCCTTAGTTTCCGTCATACCGGTGTTATGTTCCTTGATTTTGCGTTCCTTGCGCGGTTGGGTGTTGGCGAACCACTTGACAGTTTGCCTTGAATAAAACTCCTCCAGCAAGGCCCAACCTTGGTTTTACATTTGCCTAACAACCTATTACCCTTCCCTTGGGCCAGCCAACTGCCCAACCCGAGGGTCATCTTTATTTTAAACCCCCCTCCGGACAGTGCTTCTCTAAGTGTTGGTTCGAACTAGAGTCCTTTGCAACGCCACCTCGAGGAAACTTGAGGGCTGGTTTTAGTTGTACGGAGTGCTCATTCGGTGTTGCCCTGAGAACGAGATATCTGCAGCTCCTATCAGGATTGTTGGCACATCAGGCGGTCTTGCTGGTCTTGTTTTACCATTGTCGAAATGTCTTGTAATCGGGATTCTGAGACTGATCGGATCTTCCCGGGAGAAGGAATATCCTTCGTTGACCCTGAGAGCTTGTGATGGGCTAAGTTGGGACACCCCTGCAGGGTATAAACTTTCGAGAGACGTGCCTGCGGTTATGTGCCAGATGAGAATTTGTTAATGTCCGGTTGTAGAGAACTTGACACATGACTTAATTAAAATGCATCAAACGCGTGTGTAGCCATGATGGTCTTTTTTCGGCGGAGTCCGGGAAGTGAACACGGTTCTTGTGTTATGCTTGAACGTAAGTAGTTTCAAGATCACATCTTGATCACTTCTATCTTCTCGACCGTTGCGTTGCTTCTCTTCTCGCTCTCATTTGCGTATCTTAGCCACCATATTTGCTTAGTGCTTGCTGCAGTTCCACCTCATTACCCTATCCTACCCATAAGCTTAAATAGTCTTGATCTCGCGGGTGTGAGATTGCTGAGTCCTCATGACTCACGATACTTCCAAACAGTTGCAGGTGCTGATGATACCAGTGCAGGTGACACAACCGAGCTCAAGTGGGAGCTCGATGAAGATCTTGATCGTTGTTATGCGTCTTTTCCGGTTGATCAGTAGTGGAGCCCAGTTGGGATGATCATGGATCTAGCATTTGGGGTTTGTCTTCCTTTATTTTGGTTCCGTAGTCGGACCTTTGATTGTACTCTGGATGATGTATGTTTAACTTGTTATTTGTGTGAAGTGGCGATTGTAAGCCAACTCTTTATCCCTTTCTTATTTAGTACATGGGATTGTGTGAAGATTACCCCACTTGCGACTAAACTACCATGCAGCTATGCCTCTAAGTCGTGCCCCGATACGTGGGAGATATAGCCGCACTGTGGGTGTTACAAGTTGGTAATCAGAGCCATCCCCGACATAGGAGCCCCCTGCTTGATCGAACCGCTGACATTGTTGAGTCTAGAACAAAATGTTTTGAGTCTTAGGATTATATATATCGGAGAGTAGGATTCTTTTTACTCCTCAGTCCCTTCATCGCTCTGGTAAGGCCTCCTGACGTAGAAGTTTTGACTTCCCTCTCCTCAAATTTCATGAAATTTTTTTAGGATCACATGGGTATCTTGGAATCGTTCCGATATTCTTGTGACGAGAACATTGTTCTTGGTGCCTCCTGACATTTAGGGGTTTTGGCAGTGTCCCGGGGAGTTGAGCTCCGAGGTGTTGTTGTCACAATTTTATCGTTGCAGTTCTGGAATACCTGAGTTTGTCGACATCGAAAATCTCTTTCATGCAGTTGTTGGTGAGATAACCTTGACGCCTCCCAGTACTGGGGCGAGAGTTCGGGAGTATTGCCATAACTCGTATAACGGATGCTTTTCGAAGGTAGAGGTACACGATTTCCAAAGGTTTCTTGGTTATGTGTTGAAGGATGGATACAGCTGATGTAGGGATTGTTAGTTTGGGTGAGATATTATGCTTCCCCTGTATCCCCAACACCCGATTGCATAACCAGAAAGTTTCGGGAGTTTATAAGTGGGAATTCAAGGAGCTCCTAGGATATCTTTTCGACAGTTGTATGATATGAAATTGGGGTTCGACGTTTACTGGTCCGCCTATCCACGGTTGGTTTTACAGTGGTCTCGTTGTGTCTTAAAGAGTCCTTGGCTATGCTGACTCAGGGACGCTTCGTATGTCATGTGCACTGCCTTGTACATGATGATGTTGTATGATCGAGCCCGTGTGGGCCCCACCACGAAAACTTAGGACAAAATCTCTATCATATGTTTGTTCCGTCTTATTCTGCAAGCCAATCCTTGTTTTGTTTTCAGTTGTGGTATTCGAGTTCCTTCGAAGTCAAGTGTTGATTCCATACCTTCCCTAAGCGGTATTCTCATACTGTTATGTGAATACCAATCCTTCTTGATCATCGAGGTTGTCATGTTAATTCTTTTCCAACCGGCGTGCTTCTCTTCAAGTGGATCCGGTCATTTCAACATCCGCAAGATCAACTCTAAGTTTTCTCATCGGTATCTTTTCCATCCGCCCAAGTTGTCTTTGTTTTTCCCGCCCTCCCACCCTTTTTCTTCAAGGACTCGGAGATATCAAATCAAATATCCATGTTATTCATGTAAAGTCTCTTCATTCTTTTCAACAATGTTCTTACCCGGTGGTTCTCATGAAGATGCTTTACAAGTTCATCATTCTTCGTTCTCATTTTCTTTCCTGGCGGAGTTTATTCAAGCTTCAGTGCTTATCATATCTCTTCTTTTTGTTTCACATATTTTTCCCATGTGAATTTCTTATCCAAGGCTCTCTTATTTATTCACCTCTCCCAGTTCTTGTCCGGAGTGTTGAAGATATCTCAAAGATTGGCATTTCCATTCTTAATCCGTTCAAGCTATTCCGAGGTTGTTATCTCATTCAAGCCATTTAATTCAACCGGTGCAATCTCTCTTTTCAAGCAATCTTTTCAACGATATATCTTTTGAGTGGGCCCTAACCCACATGTCTTTTCCTAGGATCTTACCTGACTCTTCTATTTTTCCCGGAGCTTCTAAAATTCTTTCAAAGTTGATGTAAGAATGAATTATCATCAGTCATATGTCCTTCTCTAAGATCTTTCAAATTCTTTTCGTTGTTGATTCAACCTTTATATTCTTCACTATTCCGGAGTGTCTCAACAATTTGTGGTGGTGTTTCTCATGGTCATTCTCTGCATTTGAAGACTGAAGAAGAGTTTCTCTTAAATCTTGCTCCATTCTCTTCAAGATTCATGGTTCTAGCTTGATGCCACCCTCTCATAATTGTTTTCGATTGTGAGAATTCTTTTCAACCATTCGGAGCAATCCAGGAGTCTTTTCGTTTTGATTCTCCGGAGCCCATCATCCCAGAATTATTCATTCCAGCTTTCAGCTCTCGTTCTCCAAAAATCCTATCGGTGCATCATTTAAATATTATCTATTCAAGCATCTTCGTTCATTTTCTAATTCTTCCCGGTGTTTCGCTATATTTTCTTTGATCGTTTTTAGTTCTTACGGTTGTTTGTTCAAGGTTCCTCTTGATACGTTATCATATCAATCCATTCGTTCTTTCCAACCGGCGGATCTTTGAAGTCTTTTCTCAAGATTGCGCTATATCTTCGTTAATCCTTCTCAACAAAAATAAGTAGTATGCCAAATCCGTTGCTTGTCATTAATTTAAATTGGTGAGGGATGAGCATAACATAATTCTTATTCTTGCTTCATCCAAGTGATTGATTCATTCTTTCATATTTTTCTCGGAGTTCCAAGATCTCTCAATCATATCACCACGAAGCTCCATCTAAATCATTGCAAGGCTTCACCTTGTGTTCTCAACTTCTCTTTCTTTCTATCATCCTTTTATTACCCGAGTTCTTCATGGAGGCTCTACATGGTGGTTCGTCAAGGATTCTTTTCATTCTCAATTGTTCTTCAAGATTTCTCTCGACGTTAAGATCCGCCAAGCTATACTCTAAAATAAACATGGTGTTCAACAAATGTATTGTTTTGAGGAGTTCAAGCATTCTTCATCTTGCATTCCGAAGTGCAATTCTTTCTACCTTATCTTGAGGTGGTGGTTTGCCATTTTGACAGTTTCCTTCATGCTTCATGATTGACAAGTTGTCAGAAATGAGATTTTTAAACCCATCATTTTCAATTCGTTCATGAGAGCCTTTGCAACCCAACAATCTCTTCATTGGAATCATCTTGGGTTATATTTCACCTAAAGCCTTCCCTAAGGAATGTTGCTATTATGGTGCTTATCAATGATCCAATCTTCTCTTTCCTATCTCGGTGAAGAAGTTTTTCATCTCTTCATTGTCCTCTATCAATCATCGTTTTCGATGGCAGAATTTCACCTCAGCTTTGAGATGTCTTCCATAAGCCCACTACAAGCTTATTCTTCTCGTTGTTGGTTTTCCAACAACTCCGTTATAACCTTCTTGGAAGGGTGCTTTCCAAGCTCATTTGTGGCAGAAGTTTGGCATTTTCTTCTCCATTCTTTTATTCCAATGATCGATCTTCTATTATTTCTTCCGGAGGCATGGTGATGTTGCTCTTTTTCACTCGTCACCTCGAATCGTGAGGATCATGTTCTTTTTTCCTTTGCTTATCCATTCAACCGGAGTGTCGTGTCCTACATTCAAGTTCTCTCATCTTATCAAGTTCTGCCTCCCTTCTCAACTGGAGTGCAGTCCGAAATCTTTCTTACCCCTTGTGCCATTCTGCAAATAGTTCTGGAGGTAGTGTGTTATTGATCTCATCAAGTATCATCTCATCTTGTCAAGTTCATGTTGAATTCCTTCCATTTACAGTTGGAGTGCTGTCCAAATTATATCATTCTTATTCCTTCTCTATCTTGTTGTAAGCGGAGTGTTGTGTCTATCATTCCTTTTCTAACCGAAGTCTCATGCAAGTGCTTTCATTTTGACAAGTTCATATTCTTTACCTTCCATTTTCCAGCCGGAGTGTTGTCGTAACTGATCTTTATAGTTCCTTGTACATCTTGTTTCATCTAGAGTGCTTGCGTACTTCCTGTCCATTGGAACATTTTTTCTTATGTCTTTCAACCTACAAGGTTCTAGTAATGTTCCTTGTTCCTCTTTTCTAACGAAGTGTTTTCAACTTTGTTCATCTTTGTTGTATTCTTTCTTTCAATTTGTTTCAACATCGCAAGGTTCTCTGGTTTCACTCATTTGTCAAAGAAGCAACTTAGTTTTACATCTTCTCTTCCTCTTCCGTTTGCCTCCAATGCCATCCCTAGATCTCGGGACGAGATCCTCTTATAGTGGTGGAGTGTTGTAACGCCCCGAGACCGATGCGCCAGGTGTCTTCCAGTATTTGCTGTTGTTGCCATGTCATTTGCTTGTGTGTTGCATCTTGCCATGTCATCATGTGCATTGCATCATCATGTTTTCAAAACTTGCATCCGTATGGGTTCCCCAGTTCTGTACGTTGTCCGTTCTGAGCCCAGACACACTTGCATGCGCTCGCGGCACGTTCGAAATATTATTTTATCAGTGGTCGGAAAATGTTCTCGGAATGGGTTGAAAGTTGGCATGCGGTGTTGTTATGTTGTCAGTAGGTCGCCTGCCAAGTTTCATCGCATTCGGAGTCCATTTGACGCCCCAACGGTTAACTATAGCGGCATTATAGCCGGTCTAACGTCGGACGTTTTCAGTCTCTGGAAATGGTTGTCGGGTTGCATTCCGCTTCTCTTCTATCAGCCCATCGCACTCTGCACAGCCCACCTGCAGCCCATCTAGTCCCCCTTTGTCCGAAACCGTCGGATCGCGATCGGAGGCTCCGAAAACCCCTCCCAATCCCCCCAAACCTTAAACCTTCCCTATATATAGACCCCCTCCTGCCATTTTGAGCAACCTTGACCCAATCCACCTACCTCTAGCCTTCCCCCTCCTCCGATTGCGCGCCCAACCGCTCCCTCGCCGCCACTTGTCATTGCCAGGCAGGCCAGCCGCCACCCTGCGCCGCCACAGCCGCCGCCCGCGGCCAACCCGGGCGCGCCACCTGTCCCACGCACCTCCACTCCGCCGCTAGCCCGCCCGAGCCCATCGGGGCCCGACCGAGTCGCATCCCACTCCCTCGCTCCCGATCTGGTTCGGGAGGAGCTGAGCTCCTTTGCCCCAGCGCCGCTCGACCTCCGGAAGCCGTGCCGGCGAGCTCGTCGCCGGACCGGCGTCCCGCCATGCCAGTGCCCCATCGTCGTCTCATCCTCCTCTCCTTTTTCCATTCCTCTCGCTCTCCCGAGCTCATCTCTCTCTACCTCCTGTTCTGCAGTTCGTCACGGGACCACCGGAGTTCGCTGCTGCCACCCCAAGCCGTCGCCGGTCCGTCTCCGGCCAGATCCGGGCATGGCGCCCCGGATCCGAACCCCCTATGCCCATTCCCGTCCGCCAAGTCCTTCGGCTTGCCGCCCCTTCACCCGCTCGTCGAAGCTCTGCTCCAGGCGCCGCCGCAGCTTGTTGTATCGAAAGGAGAATGAGCGCACGTGCAGCGCTCGCGTTGACCGCGCCCTGGCCCAGCGGCCTCGCCCGGCCTTCCTCCACCAACTGGGCCTCAGCCCGTGGTGAGCCACCGCTGCGCCCCCTTCCACTGTTGGGCTAGTCAGATTCAGCCCAGTCCTTGTTTTTTTCCCGCCGAACGAATTTAGCTATTATCTGCCGAATTGCAGTTTTACAGAAAAGTCCCCCTAGTTCATACATTTAATAACTCACAAATGGTGCATCGGTTTAAAATGATTTATATATGAAAAATGAATGGAATTTCATCTAGTTTCATAATAACCAACTTTCATGCATGTTTGAAATGTTTAAAATTGATGTTTGCATTAATTTTCTTAATGCCATGTTAAAATGTTTAATTTCATAACTAAATAACCGTAGCTCGATTTTAAATAATCTTTATATGTAAATGGGGTAGAAAAATGCATAGATTAACTTGGTGGCATTACTTTGCATGTTTAACAACTATAAAATATGCTTTAGGACAGAACAATGCCAAATTCATAATATGCACATGGGGATTTTCCGGAATTGTTGTTTGTTGTTCCGGCCTCATTTAAACTTGCCTAGATAGGTAGTTTTATAATGCTTCACCTCTTGCCATGTTTAACAACATTTAATATTTATGAGTACATAACCGAGAGAGAACTAAATAAGTCATGTGGCGTTTCGTCGATATGCAACTCGTTGCATATTGAGCTCCACTTAACTTATAGTTTTGTTTGTGCACTTTGCCATGCCATGTTTCATTAAATCAGAGATGCATTATACTTGGTTGTGCATCATGCCATGTTTATGTGATGGTTGTTTACTATGTTGCTTGCTTCTTTCCGGGTTGCTATCGTTAGCTTCGGTTTCATTCCGGAGTTGTGAGGATTCATTCGACTACGTCCGTTTGCCTTCTTATTGGACTCGTTCTTCTTCCTTGCGGGATCTCAGGCAAGATGACCATACCCTCGAAATCACTTCTATCTTTGCTTGCTAGTTGTTCGTTCTATCGCTATGTCGTGCTACCTACCACTTGCTATATCATGCCTCTCATATTGCCATGTCAAGCCTCTAACCCACCTTCCTAACAAACCATTGTCTGGCTAAGTTACCGCTTTGCTCAACCCCTCTTATAGCGTTGCTAGTTGCAGGTGAAGCTAAAGTTTGTTCCATGTTGGATCATGGATATGTTGGGATATCACAATACCCCTTATTTTAATTAATGCATCTATATACTTGGTAAAGGGTGGAAGCCTCGGCCTTATGCCTAGTGTTTTGTTCCATTCTTGCCGCCTTAGTTTCCGTCATACCGGTGTTATGTTCCTTGATTTTGCGTTCCTTATGCGGTTGGGTGTTATGAGAACCCCTTGGCAGTTCGCCTTGAATAAAACTCCTCCATCAAGGCCCAACCTTGGTTTTACATTTGCCTAACAACCTATTACCCTTTCCTTGGGTCGGCCAACCCGAGGGTCATCTTTATTTTTAACCCCCCCGGCCAGTGCTTCTCTATGTGTTGGTCCAAACTAGAGTCCTTTGCAGCGCCACCTCGGGGAAACTTGAGGGCTAGTTTTAGTTGTACGGAGTGCTCATCCGGGTTGCCCTGAGAACGAGATATGTGCATGTAACGCCCTCGATGCGGCTATATCTCCCACGTGTGGAAGCATGACTTAGAGGCATAACCGCATTGAAAGCAATGTCGCAAGTGAGGTAATCTTCACACAACCCATGTAATACATAAGGGAAAGAGATACATAGTTGGCTTACAATCGCCACTTCACACAATACATGAATAAAGCATTACATCATCCAGATACAATCAAGGTCCGACTACGGAACCAAAATAAAATAAGACTACCCCAAATGCTACACAGATCCCTGATCGTCCCAACTGAGCTCCACTACTGATCAACTAGAACGAAACAACACAAAGGACAAGATCTTCATTGAGCTCGTCCTTGAGCTTGGTTGCGTCATCTGCACGGTTCAACGGCACCTGCAAGCTGGTTTTGGAAGTATCTGTGAGTCACGGGGACTCAGCAATCTCACACACTCGCGATCAAGACTATTTAAGCTTATAGGAAGGGTAAAAGGTATGAGGTGGAGCTGCAGCAAGCGACTAGCATATTTGGTGGCTAACATATACGTAAAAGAGAGCGAGAAGAGAAGGCAAAGCACGATCGAGAAACTAAGATCAAGAAGTGATCCTAGAACAACCTACGTCAAACATGACTCCAATACTGTGTTCACTTCCCGGACCCCGCCGAGAAGAGACCATCACGGTAACACACGCGGTAGATGTATTTTAATTAAGGTCAACTTCAGGTTTTCTACAACCGGACATTAACAAATTCCCATCTGCCCATAACCGCGGGCACGGCTTTCGAAAGTTCAAACCCTGCAGGGGTGTCCCAACTTAGCCCATCACAAGCTCTCATGGTCAATGAAGGATATTCCTTCTCCCAAGACAATCCGATTAGACTCGGGATCCCGGTTACAAGACATCCTTGACAATGGTAAAACAAGTCCAGCAACACCGCCCGAATGTGCCGACAAATCCCGATAGGAGCTGCACATATCTCGTTCTCAGGGCACACTCAGATGAGACATCCTACGAGTAAAACCAACCCTCAAGTTGCCCCGAGGTGGCCCTGCAGTCTACTCGGTTGGACCAACACTCAGAGGAGCACTGGCCCAGGGGGGTTTAAATAAAGATGACCCTTGAGTCTGCAGAACCCAAGGGAAAGAAAAGGCTAGGTGGCGAATGGTAAAACCAATGTTGGGCATTGCTGGAGGAGTTTTATTCAAGGCGAACTGTCAAGGGGTTCCCATTATAACCCAACCGTGTAAGGAACGCAAAATCCAGGAACATAACACCGATATGACGGAAACTAGGGCGGCAAGAGTGGAACAAAACACCCGGCATAAGGCCGAGCCTTCCATCATTTACCAAGTATATAGATGCATTAATTAAATAAGAGATATTGTGATATCCCAACAAAATATCCATGTTCCAACAAGGAACAAACTCCAATCTTCACCTGCAACTAACAACGCTATAAGAGGGGCTGAGCAAAGCGGTAACATGGCCAAACAACGGTTTGCTAGGACAAGGTGGGTTAGAGGCTTGGCTTAACAATATGGGAGGCATGATAAGCAAGTGGTAGGTATCGCAGCATAGGCATAGCAAAAGAGCAAGCATCTAGCAAGCAAAGATAGAAGTGATTTCGAGGGTATGGTATCTTGCCTGAAATCCCGCAAGGAAGAAGAACGAGTCCATGAAGAAGACAAACGGTCGTAGTCAAATGAATCCTCACAACACGACGTTATCGGAACCAACCCAAAGAAGCAACACCAGAAAGAAGCAAACAACATAGTAAACAACCACCACATCAACATGGCAAGATGCACAACCGAGTATGATGCATGTCCGGTTTAAAGAAGCATGGCATGGCAAAGTGCACAAACAACACTACAAATTAAGTGGAGCTCAATATGCAACTCCGTTGCATATTGACGAAACACCACATGACTTATTTAGTTCGATCTCGTTTATGTACTCAACAATATTAAATGTTGTTAGCATGGCAAGAGGCGAAGCATAATGAAACTATCTATCTAGGCAAGTTTAAATGAGGCCGAAACAACAAAACAACAAGTCCGGAAAATCCTCATGTGCATATTTTAAGGTTTGGTACTGTTCTGCCCTAAACCATATTTTAGAGTTATTAAACATGCAAAGTGAGGCAACCATGTTAAACTAGGCATTTTTCCACCCCATTTACATATAAAGTTTGTTACAAACCGAGTTACGGTTAAATAGTTATGAATTAATGCAAATAGCAAGTTTAAACATTTTTAACATGGATGAAAGTTGGATATTATTAAACTAGGCAAAATTCTAAGCAACTTTCATATATAACTTATTTAGATCCGATGCATGGTCAATTAGTTATTAAATGCATGAATGCTGAGGGTTTTTCTGCAAAATAGGCAAACTCTAGATAAAAGATAAAATCACAGCAACAGGAAAAAAACATATCGGACCGAATCTGGAGGATCTGGGCTGGATGGAAACTGCTCACATTGGGCCAAAACGGGACGGATTCGGTGCTGGACTAGAGTGGCGATGCGGAGCTGGGCCATCCCTTGCGCTGGAGCTGGGCCTCGATGGAAAAGAAACGGTGGCCGGCTCGGTCAAAACGGAGGGAGTCAACGCGGTCGCATCGAGCGACTTGAAGCAGAGGCGTCGTCCTCCTCTTTTCGACAGGACAAAGAGCAGCGGTGGCGCTGAGGACTTCGGCGAGCGGCAGGAGTGGATCCGAGCGAAGAGGGCCTTGGCGCGGCGCGGAGCTGGTCAGGGACGGGCAGCGCCGAGTGGGTCTGAACGGAGACAAGGTCTTGGCGATGCAGGGGCGCGTGATGGCCAGTCCACGGGGAAGTAGGGGAGGTCAACGCAGCCATGGGAAGGGGCGACGCGGTGGAGCCGCGGGGTCGGCGACGATGCTGGGCGTGGGAGGCCGCTTCCAGCGCGGACGAGGCGGAGGAAGGCGGGGCGCGGAGCTCCCGTTGTGTGTCCATGGCGATGCACATGATGGCGGCGTCGTCCTGCTTCTGTAGAGAGAGTGACGTGAGGAGAGAGGCATGGCAGGGGGAAACGGAAAGAGGGGAAGGTGAGGAGGAGGAGAGGCACGACCTTGGGGCCCGGCGTCCATGGCGGAGGAGCTTCAGCGGCGGCGTTCATCGTCGGACGATGAGGCGAGGAGGGGGCCAGGGACGAGGCATGGCTCGGGCAGGGAATGATGGGGGGCGCGAGGAGATCGAGGGGATTTTCTGGTTGGGGATTTGGATCGAGGGGGAGATCCCGAGGGAAAAGCGAGAGAGTGGCGGCGACGCTAGGTAGGATCCCTAGAAATTAGGGATTTGTCTCGGTTTAGACTAGTATATATAGCAGGTAGGTTAGGCTAGGGGCTATCTCGTCCCTTCGATCGTAATCGGACGGACGGAAAAAAATGTTAGGAAGTCCAAATAACAAAACGGAGACGTTTTGTAGATGTTTGGGGATGATCCGGACCCAACGGTGACGACTGACCGGGTCGAGTCCGGGACAGCTTCAAACGCGCGCGCGAGGAGG
This sequence comes from Triticum dicoccoides, assembly GCF_002162155.2. NCBI lineage: Eukaryota > Viridiplantae > Streptophyta > Magnoliopsida > Poales > Poaceae > Triticum > Triticum dicoccoides. The sequence continues at coordinate 373,213,816 of NC_041382.1, forward strand.
TCTGATGCACTGTGCAAAGAGGGGTCGACATGGGCCTAGGTGGACTGTGGAGAGCGGGTTAGTCTGAGAGAAGAGGGGAGAGATGCAGCCCGACACGATTTCCAAGGACCGAAAACGTCCGACGATAAGACCGGCAATACTGCCGCTATAGTTATCCGTTGGGGCATCAAACGGACTCCGAATGCGATGAAACTTGGCAAGCGGCCTACTGACAACAAAACAACACCGCACGCCAACTTTCATCCCCTTCCGAGAACATTTTTCGGCCACTTATAAAATACTATTTCAGACATGCCGCGGGCGCGTGCAAGTGTGTCTGGGCTCAGAACGGACAACAGACGGAACAAGGAGACCGGGACAGATGCAAGTTTTGAAAACATGCAGATGCAATGCGGATGATGACCTGGCAAGATGCAACACGCAAGCAAATGACAAGGCAACAACAACGAATAACTGGAAGACACCTGGCGCAACGGTCTCGGGGCGTTACAGTGCAACTCCTATCGGGATTGTCGGCACATCGGGTGGTCTTGCTGGTCTTGTTTTACCATTGTCAAAATGTCTTGTAACCGGGATTCCGAGACTGATCGGGTCTTCCCGGGAGGAGGAATATCCTTCGTTGACAGTGAGAGATTGTGATGGGCTAAGTTGGGACACCCCTGCAGGGTATAAACTTTCGAGAGCCGTGCCACGGTTATGTGGCAGATTGGAATTTAGTAATGTCTGATTGTAGAGAACTTGACACTTGACTTAATTAAAATGCATCAACCGCGTGTGTAGCCATGATGGTCTCTTTTCGGCGGAGTTCGGGAAGTGAACATGGTTCTTGTGTTATGCTTGAACGTAAGTATTTTCAGGATCACTTCTTGATCACTTCTAGCTTCTCGACCGTTGCGTTGCGTCTCTTCTCACTATCATTTGCGTATGGTAGCCACCATATTTGCTTAGGGCTTGCTGCAGTTCCACCTCATTACCCTATCCTACCCATAAGCTTAAATAGTCTTGATCTCGCGGGTGTGAGATTGCTGAGTCCTCGTGACTCACAGATACTTCCAAACAGTTGCAGGTGCCGATGATACCAGTGCAGGTGACGCAACCGAGCTCAAGTGGGAGCTCGATGAAGATCTTGATCGTTGTTATGCGTCTTTTCCGGTTGATCAGTAGTGGAGCCCAGTTGGGACGATCAGGGATCTAGCATTTGGGGTTTGTCTTCCTTTATTTTGGTTCCATAGTCGGACCTTTTATTGTACTAAGGATGATGTATGTTTAACTTGTTATTTGTGTGAGGTGGCGATTGTAAGCCAACTCTTTATCCCTTTCTTATTCAGTACATGGGATTGTGTGAAGATTACCCCACTTGAGACTAAACTACCATGCGGCTATGCCTCTAAGTTGTGCCCCGACACGTGGGAGATATAGCCGCATTGTGGGTGTTACACCAGAGGATCCCGAGTTGTGTTGTGATACCTTCCCGTGAGTTGTTGATCTTGATCGTACACATTTGCATGCATGATTAGTGTAGAGTCAAATCGGGGGCGTCCCATGTTGGTATCAAAGCCGACTGCCTGTAGGAATCCCCCTTCCAAACTCCTTGGCCGAAGTTGAGTCTAGTCATTGCAAAAGTTTTACTAACATGGTTGTGTGGCTTATGGGCCCACGTCGCCATTGGGTGATATTAGGATCTTTTACTCCTCGATCTATATTCTGGGACTCTGATCTCTACTATTCGGGTTAAATGAATTTGCTAACTCTGACATTAGGATCTCGTGACCGCATCCACCCGAAGAGCCCCTTATTGTGGAGGATCGCCTGCTGCGTTAGAAGATTCCGAACATACTCTCTGATGTTCTCTCGAGACTCTGTGCCCGTCGCTTTTGCAATACCCTACCACCGATCATCCCTATGGATAAATACTTACACATGTCCTTCTTACTTTCATTCCCAGCTGCTCTTGTTATTATAGGATGCATCGAATTATTCTTCGTCTTTTAAGAATCTCTTTAGCCACTGCCTTATAAATCTTTGCCGCATGAATACCCCTATGAATAATTCCTCACACTTATGGAGTATCCGCTCATTCCCAGTTGTTCATGTGTTTCAGAAAATTCTTCAGAATACTGTTTGATCTTCTGAAAATCCTCTACATCCTATTTCTCATGGAATTCTTGCATACTTGCATTTTGGTTAATTCCATTTGTCTAGCAATGTTCATTAAAATCCTTTGTGATTCTCATTCTAATCCTGTTGATTCAACATGTGTGTGGATACTTGCAATCCTCAGTCAGATCCTAGAATTCATCCTTCTGGCTCAGAGGTCATTCGCATATGAGCTAGTTCATGACCAATCAATGCCTGATTGGTTGTGCTTCTAAGTAAATTGAGCTTATTCATTTTTTATCCGAACATTTGCCTCTGATCCCTTGATTTGGAAATCCTAATTCTTTTTGCATTTGAGCTTCGAATCAGTCAGTTGTTTCTATAATCGAATCTCCTTGCATTCTTTCTTACTCTGGTTGAGTACCGATGCTCACACCAGATTCCTTGAGGACCACCAGTTCCTTGTTGGACTTTATCCGACAGTGCCCTTCATATTCAATAGCCTTGTGAGCCTTTTCACGGTTATATAATGCCTTTGGTAAATTGTATCCTTTGCTTTATCAAACATGCTCTAATTTCCAGCTTGTATTATTTAGTTCGAAGTTTGTGGTATATGTTCCTTACATGCCCCGATGGGTTGAACCAACACCCTCCCTAATCTCTGTGAACCGAAAGATTCATGGGTCATACTTATCTAGTATCACACCAGGTAAAACTCTCTACAGTTAATGTCATTTTCGAAACACGAGAAGTGAATGAAAGGTTATACATTAAAGAAGTAGGAGTCGACCTTGAACTCTGTGTTCATGCCCATGGACACGAGGTAGATCTTATCATGGAAGATTCTCTTAAATTAATTATTCCCTTGGTATAAGTTCATCTTATACCTGGGATCTGGTCTTTTAGAATCGTGGTTCCGGCCATATTGATATTCCTTGATTCCTTTTCTCGGACAAGTTAAAATACTTGTCTTATGTTGATCATTACACTTGTCCAACCTTTGTTCTGCCCTACTTTTGAGTATTACCCCCTGGTATCTTGATAATATCACACGACCATGTTTCTTATTACAAGCCTTCTCCAAGTATTACATTCTCACTGATTTCAATTTGTCCCGGGTTATGAGTTGTTAGACACTCAATGACATCGATAACTGAATGAAGTCCACATTGCGATTAAACAACTCTTAGTAGTCTTCATTCCTTACGAGTTTGAACGTGATCATGTCACTCCCAGCTGGTTGACTACTTCTTCATCGTCTTGCTAATAAAAACTTGACCATGCTATCTATGTGTCCTTCATTTTCGGAAAACAATCCCGATAGTGTGCTAAGCTTGAATCGAGCTTTCAATACCATGTTGTTTGTCTCGACAGGAAATTTTGATTTTGAGCATAGCAAACAGATTTGCTAACATCTAGATCATCAATATCAGATTTGGTGGCAAGTAAACATGCACTTTTCAATTTAATTTCAGAAGCCACACTAGATGGTTTATTATTAGGCTTCATTTGTTGCTCAAATTCTTTTGCCACAATCTGATTTTCACTCTTATTTTGCTCCTGTTTTTCTTTATTAGCTCTATTAATATCATCTTTCAAAATGGAATCAGGAGTCATAGGAAGCAAAGTAATATTTTTGTCCTTATGAACAAGAGTACACTGATTGTTTCTACCATGGTGTACAGAATTTTTATCAAATTTCCATGGTCTACCAAGTAATAAGGAACATGCTTGCATAGGTACCACATCACAATCAACATAATCAACATGTGTAGAGATACTAAAATGCACACGAACTGCACGTGTTACCTTAACCTTGCCGCTGTTGTTGAACCATTGGATGTAGTAAGGATGTGGATGTGGTCTTGTGGTGAGAGATAGCTTCTCCACCATCTCCATGCTAGCTAAGTTGTTGCAACTCCCTTCATCTATGATGACGCGAACAGAACGTTCCTTCACAACTCCCTTTGTACGGAACAAATTATGCCTCTGATTTTGCTCAGCTTGTGTAACCTGCACACTCAAAACACGTTGAGCAACTAAACATTCATACATGTCAGCATCTTCAGCAGCCATGTATTGCGTCTCATGATCAGAATCATCTTTAGCATGTTCTTCATGTGTAATAAGAGCCAAAGTCTCCTCATCATAGTCACTAGCGGACTCATACCCACCATCCTCAGTAGCAATCATCACAGGCTGAGATTTGCATTCTCTCGCAAAATGTCCTCTTCCCTTACAACAACGAGAAATAATATCACTTGTGTGCCCTGTGGATGCCATGGAAGAAGAAGAGCTCTACGCAGGCCCGACAGGTGTTCTCTTGGCAGATAGTGGTGGTTGTGCCTGCTTTCTTGTATCACAGCTGGAGGTGGCACCTGATGGAGGTGCTGGTCCAGTCGAAGTAGAAGATGCATGTGGTGTCCATGATGAAGATCGACCTGCAGAAAAGTTAGTTCGCGCCAATGCCTGTCGATCCTGCACTTCACGTTCAGCTTTACAAGCAAGATGGAATAAACGAGTGATATTAGTATACTACTTATACTCTAGAATGGTCTGAATCTCTCTATTTAATCCACCCATAAAACGTGCAACCATAGCTTCAGTCTCCTCAGCAATACCACATCTAATCATGCCAGTTTGTACTTCCTGATAATATTCTTCTACAAAAAAAATTCCTTGTCTTAAACGCTGCAATTTTTGAAGTAATTCACGTTGATAATATGGTGGAACCCAACGAGTACGCATATCAGTTTTCAAAGCAGCCCAAGTAGTTGGAATAGGATATAATCTACAATGTTCAGACCACCAAACACATGCAAAACTAGTGAAAGCACAAACAGCAGCAGGAACACGTCTCTCCTCAGGATATTGTAAGCATGTAAACCGTTGTTCAGTTTCTAACTCCCAAGTAAGATATATATCAAGAATGTATCTACCCTCAAATGGTGGAATATTCAATTTCAGTTTAGGAAGATGGTCATGATCTCGTACCTCAGGTGGTGGTGCAGCCCTGCCGTTGCGATGATATGCATGAGGATGACCTGGTGGTGGTGGTGCTGGTGGTTGCACGTAGTTCTTATTTTGATCAACCTCATCCTCGTAATGGTCCTCCACCTCTGCAGTAGCAGAAGGAGCTATAGAAGCACCAACAGTAGGTATAGCAGCACCAGAAGTTTGACCAAGCTCAATGGGAATGCGTTGTGCTCGTCCCACTTGATTTGGAAGATGATGTTGTTGTTGTAGAGGTGCGACAGGTGCAGCGGGCGGTGGAAGATGCGCGAGCAATTCATAAAACTTGTTATCGAGCTTTGTTTCGAACGCCTACTCAATGCCATCTATCTTCTCCATGGCCTTTTCAAATATATTTAGCACATCTTCCACCTGTCCACTCATCATTTGCTGAAACTTATCATGCAACTCCTTATTCGTCATGTTCTCCTAGTCGGTCTCATCGACTTGTGATCCTGCCATGGTTAGCAGCAATAGAAACACAAAAGAATATGATCCTACAGACTACTAGAAAATGGTGGAAGTGGGTGTCACAAATCCATCAAGCAAATCTCAACTTCTTACCAATTCTTACCCAGCAGTAGGCGGTGATCGGCAACCGTTGTAGTCAAAACTCTCAAAGCTTGGATAGAGCGATTACTAGGGAGAGTCAGAACGGGCCGTATGGGGACACGGAAAAAAGTGCCCGACGCCCGTTGTGGATGGAGCTGCACGCGTGCCATGGAAAACAGGGCAAAAGCATAGACGATTCCACGATCCGTACACGGACCACGCACGACGTAGATGTATGTGGAGCTGGGAAGGCTTATAATATGGTAGCAGAAGAGGTCAGCAATAATCAATTTAGATATGCAAAATTGAATAAACGCTCAACAATGGTACTCTGCTGGTCCTAGGCTAGACCGTACTAGAGACGCGAGCCTAGAACACTAACAAAATCACGGCGCTGCATGTAAACAAGGGAGGAGCACACTCTGAATTTTATTCTTTTTTTTTCACTTTTTTCCTCTCTTTTTTGCTCCGCAACATTTTTTTTGAAAAATTCTACAAATATCCTAAAAACTGCCTTGCCAGAATTTTCCAGACTTAGTTTTTTTTGAGTTTGGAACTATTTTTCTTCTGCGGATGGCTCGAAAGTTGGGGAGTCCTACTCTGTCATGACTCAGAGTATCGCGTGATCTGGAAATCGAAAACAAAGCAACAATTACTGGACTCGGACTGATGGCGGAGATGAATCTGGTGGAATTCCGGACTGGTGGTGGAGATGAATCTGGTGGAACTCAGACTGGTGGTGGATATATGTTGCAGGTGGACTCGGACTGGCGTGATTGTGACTGATATTTGGTGGCGTATATGGACTTGGATTGGCGGTGAATATGTGGTGGTGGTATATGGCAGTGGCGATGAAGTTGGTACGGTGGTGGTATATGGTAGCAGTGATGATGATGATGCGGTGGTGATATATGGTAGCGGCGACGTGACAACCTGTGAACAGAACTCGAAACTCTAAATGACTAGGCGCTAAGACTAGCAAGTTGGCAGGACGATGCAACCGCAAATTCAACAAAGAAAATACAGAAAAGATTATGCAAAGGCTTAGATTGGTTCGAATAGGATGAACTAACCCTAATTTTTTTTGGCTTTTTCGTGGACTATAGGTATGAAGAACAGACTCGATCTAAACTAGGAAAAACTGTAAAATCTCACCGAGCAACCTGGAAATCTGATACCACTTGATAGAGGCAAAGGTGTCCCGTCTTTCGATGAGATGCTGGCTATCATTTTGGAGGAAGTCGGCATTGACGATCCAACTACGAACATGCGAGGACGTCGCGCCTTAGCAATCGCCAAACCAACTCCGAGAGGTTATTGACCACACCGGAGCACGATCAACCTGGCCACGAAGGTCTGTTTCCTGCAGGCAAACGAAGAACAAGCAAGAAACTAAGATGGCAATCTAGATATTGCGAATATAAGATGAAATCTTTATTGATCAAGGTGGGGTTCTGTGACGCCTTTGTCTGGTCGTTGAACACAAACGAAGTACGCGAAATTGCAGCTATGGCGTACTTTAATCTAATCAAACCCCCCAAAGTCTAAACGACGCCCTAAGGGATGTATATATGGAGGAAGAGGGGGGGGGGGATTTCGTGGCCCTTGGAGGAGGGGTCCGAAACCAACCCTAACTCTTGTTTCCCCACACATACGGACTCTAAAAATAGCCTATACTTAAGTATTTCGAAAATACATGGGCCTGGCCCAATAATAAGGTGACGCAGCACCTAGAATAGCCTCTGGACGAAATTTATGAAGTGGCATCTTGTATATTTCGTCCCATGCATCATGCACTCATTATGGTGGCTTTAGAGTCGTGGAATCATCACTTGTAACTCTGTTCTTGTTCCCCTTGCGCATGCCATCATCTCCATGCTTAGTCTTGCTCCAGTGTTCATCTTTCTTGTCCACGCTAGGCCCTTCATTTGTAAGCAAAACAAATGTATCCAATTTAGGCAACATCATATTCTCATGAACGTTAGAATCATTACCAAGAAACGGAAGTACCTGGTAATTCAATTGGCGTGCGTGAGCTCTATTAATTGGTCCAGTATGTATAGTAGTAGGGGCTGTGGGTGTAACAATGGTATTGATGTCCTCATCAGTTTGCCTCGAGCTAGAAATGGAAAATATTTGATATTTGTTTTTGTGGACCATTTCTCTAAGATGGCAAACTTTATTCCATGTAACAAGATAGACGATGCTTCACATGTTGCAAATCTCTTTTGTACAGAAATCTTGCATCTACATGGAGTGCCAAAGACTATCATGTCGGACTGCGACGTCAAGTTCCTTAGCTACTTTTGTAATACACTTTGCGCCAAGCTCAGAATCAAGCTCGTATTCTCTTCGGCATAGCATCCACAAACCGGTGGCCAAATGGAGGTCATGAATTGGACGCTATCTACGCTCCTGCATGTGTTGATCAAGAAGAACATCAAGGAGTGGGAGGAGTGCTTACCCATCGCCGAGTATGCCTACAACCACACAAGACACTCGACTACCGGCAAGTCCCCCTTCGAGGTCTACGGCTTCAACCCGTTGTCCCTTTGGACAGTCTTCGACTACCTCTATAAGAGAGCATCAACACGGACACGAGCGCACGAGCAAGCTATCTCAAGAAGTTGCATGAAGAAACAAGACAAGAAATCGAGCGCCAAGTATACCAACTCGCGACCAACATCAACAAGCACCCCATGATATTCAACATTGGAAAACTAGTATGGATACACCTTCGCAAGGAGCGCTTCCCCAATGGACGCAAGTCCAAGCTACTACCACGAGCCGACGGACCCTTCAAGGTGCTAGAACGCTACAACAACTATGCCTACAAGATCGACATCCCACGAGAAAAGTACTCTGTTAGCGTCATCTTCAATGTCAAAGATCTCTCTCCCTACAATGATGATGAGGCTTTCGATATGAGGTCGGATCTATCCCAAGGGTGGGGGGACATGATGCAGAGCATCCTATGGTCATCCCCATGGACCTACCTTCATTTCCTATTACACCACATGGACCGATAACTAGAGCTCGAGCAAGAGCTATCGAAACTAAGATGAACTCGCTCCTCTCCGAACTACCACATTTCACATGTGAGATATGGCTACTACCTCAAGCGGAGACCTTGTGTGTGATCAGGTACTCAGAGGGAAGCCATGGAGCAACTACACCCAATGAACAAGATGGCAAGGACACCGAGTGCAAAGACCAAGAAGAAGAACTCCCAAAAAAACTACAACCACTAGACGACCGGTCCCTATCGGACGTCTGACGCCTGTAGACTCCACCAACCAGAAGGATCGGCTGACGAGTGCTACAACAACTGGATGACTGACCTAGTCTGGATGACCGACACCTTCCAACACTCGGATGACCGAACACCTACAGGAATCCCACATCCCTGTCACAGAACCAAAATGACGGAAATCCGAAGTCCTCCGGACGTCCGACCGCCTCCGGATATCCGGCTTCACCTGATCAGAGCCAAAATGTCGAAAGCCTGAGCATTACCGTACGTTCGGACCCTCGCAAGCCACCGGACCGGTAACTCTCCAACGTCCGACGCCTATGTGCGCGCAGCCACTCGCGCCGAGGCTCATGTACCCCTTCGCCCCTCTAGAGTATATATACTCCTTCTCCCCTAATGTTTTAGGGTTAGCATGGGTTTAGCTCATTTTGGAGATAGAGCATTGCTCATCCACTTGTACCCCTACTACTTTGGAGATCAAGGCCTCCTAAGACAAGATCCCCCAAGTGGATTCAAGACTCCCTCTTGTGGGAAGATCCCCTAGTGGATTCAAGACCTCCTTCTAGGAGATTAACTAGTTGCCTTTGTATCCCCCTTGTGGGGTTTGAATCATATATCTCTCTTTGTGTTCATGGATCTAGCACATGTGTGACCGTTTCTCATAGATTTGAGTGTTTCCTCTCGCCCCCATCATGTTTTTCCTTGTGTGTTCATCGTTTTCTTCAGGAATACTCCTCCAAAGATCAGCCCCTAAGGTTCCACCCTACATCACAGGGGTTGACAGAGAAGCAAACACGCTCTTAGAAGGCTGCTCTTCCGTTCTTGTGGCACGCCCTTGATGATCTTGAGCCTCTAGGTCTTGTCGGTGTTGATGCCGGTGTGTCGTTGCCGGAGATGGTAGCTCGGAAGCATGCATACATGAGTGTCTTCTCGAAGATGAGGAAGACCTCTCCCCAGTGTTGATGAGGGCCTTGAGCCCCTCCATGTGCTTGTCCATATTGGCATCAATGAAGTTCTTCATGGCATGAAACTCATCGTTGTGGTTGTAGACCGAAGGAGGTGTGTCATCCCTATCCATAGAGCACTAGAGAAGGTGTTAGAACGAGATGGATTGAACATACCAAAGTTACCTCTTTTCAATGTTGTAGATGGACCTCAATGACCACAATGTTTACAAGGAAAAAAATGCACTTGGTGAAGAACCTTGCCAATCCTCATAGCCTACACAAATGGCTTATAGTAGAGCTCGGTGAGGTTAGTGGCACAAACTCATGCAAAATGAAGTCCAAGATATTATAAATGTTGAAATAAATCTAAAAGACTCAAAATGCAAAGTAAGTGATCACAAACATATATAGATGAGGGCAATAAAGAAACACACGCGGTGGGATAATGGGGAGTGTTCAATTATAGGGATGAGCAATACAAAATTGCCTAACAAAGACTAAGCTCGTGTTGCACAAACACTAGGAGAGCACTAGCTTGATTGCACACTTTGGCATGATTCACCACTTGGCACCAACCTATACACATGCAAGCAAAATGTTTCCTATTCCATGTATCCTCATGCACAGGTATCTCCTTTTCATGCTGAACACTCTTTTTCTTATAAGCTTATGATCATTCTTGCTTGCTTAAAAGCTTTTTTTGTCTTTTATCTTCCTTTCCACTATTCTTTTTAGCCTCAACCAAATACATGACACAAGTATCACAAGATATGCACGGGAGCAATCAATTGCACTATGTGATATATCAAAGGATGCAATGACATGATATTGTATCACTATGGTGCCCAAGTTTTCGTGAAGCCCGACAATACTCGAATAGCTAGTCTCAATAGGTATGAAGGTATTCGCAAAGATGGTGGGGTTATCAATGTGTAATGGCAAGGAAGGATACCTTCGTTACACTTAACCTTTCACGAAGTCAGGGGTAACCGACCTTGCTTCCTGTTGAAGATGGTCTCAAAGGGTGGATGGCTGTTGTTGATGTGGAAGCTCAGTAGTTGATCTAATCGATGAAACAATACAATCCTCCGGTGGTTGATGATCAATTAGCCATCCCTAAGTAGCCGAAACACCTTAGGAGACTCAAAATCACAACTCAAACAATGACAATTGCAATGGGAAACAAAATGGGTTAGGTTGCGGAAGTTTTGTGTGGTGGTGCAAAATATGGTGGGTGGCCTATGTGAAGATGACAAGATGCACAAAATTTGATAGTCAAATGATGGTAAAACCAAGATTTGCAGTTTGAGCATGTTGATAGCTTTCCAAAAATCCAAAGAACACCCAAATCGGTGTTCGAAAGTGGGAGATATATATGGCTGAAACTGTGAAGTGGTGCCGGCTATTTCTATGAGGGCCGTGCGCACAGGGTCCCATGCGCATGGTACAAGTTTGTGGGCATGGGGTGTCCAGGAATTTTGCGGGGTCCCGTGGGCACAGGCTCTCGGCCCCATGGGGGTGGCGGAAATTTCATGATTTCAACTCCAAATTCGAAGGGGGAAAGAATATTGAGGCTATGGGGACACAATAGAAGGTGGATCTACTTGCTAAACACCCAATCCATGGACTGAAATCAACAAAAACTCACAAGGAACAACAAATCATAAAAAAATGGTATCTCGCTTTTTGTGGGGAATTTTGGAATTAGGTCAAAAAATCGAAACTAAAGGTTAGAAGTGGGGGTAGGGCTCGAAATTCATGATAACCTATGCTTTGATCCAAGATGTTGTAGGGCACAACCCTAGGTGGCCCGATGTTCATGAATTGGATGTGGATTTGAGGAATAACACCAACAACACAAGGGGAAAACACAAGAAGAACACTCTAATAGACAAGATTCATACCAAGTACTACTCAAATCACAAGAATACACCGTTGCATCAATATCCAAGAACAACAAGGGAAATAAACATACAAGGTAGTTCATCCAAATCTCTACAAGAGATGGGTCTTGAATTCCATGGAGGAATCTTCCCTCAAGTGGGTCTTGGCAACCTTAGATGATCGTACTCACTAGGAGTCTCACTAGGAGGCCTTGAAATCCAATGTAGTCTTCTCTCTCTCAAGACGAATCTCACAAGGGGAGATACACGATATAAGCTCTAATGTCTAGATCTATTCTTAGCTATCCCAAATGGAGGAGGAAGGAGAGTATATATAGGTCCATGGCATGAAGGCATAAGGAGGGGCCAAATGGGAATGCATGGGAAAAGCCCAATGAGTGCACACAGGTTGCCCCATGTGCACGGGGTAAGTAGAACTCGTGAGAATAGGGGATCCAGCAACCTGATGACTTAGCCCGTGTGCATGGGCTTGTA
>NC_041382.1:373226510-373264007 GCF_002162155.2 Triticum dicoccoides
ACGGGGTCTAGGGGCCCACGCGCATGAGGTATCCTGAAGCTCGCAACATGTCGCCTTCTCGTGGACACCCGTCGGTGCAGGTGGAACCTCGCCTTCTTCTTCACGGTTCCTTATTTGTTTCCAAGATTCCCTCTGTGATAGTGTAGTTTTTCTCTTCTGCATGAAATCATCGTCTCTATGTGTGAAGCTCCAATAACGCCGATGCATGCACAAGGGAGGAGTGTCAAGTAGTATAACATCCTTGAAGGGGTCAAGTGAACACGTGTAAAGGAGATGATTCACCTTTATGTATGTGATGTAGATGTGGCATGTGTCGCATGCCAAACGGACTCTTGACATGGTGATGTCCATATGATGCATCACATCACACATGAATAATCATCAAAGTAGACAAAAACATTATTACCTATGAATTTTCTAAGAACATAATTCACCAATCACATAGAGGTACTAGGAACATTGGATAAACCAAAAGGTATCCCTAACTAGTCATATGGACCAAATTTGGTTTTGAAAGCGGTTTCTGTTCATCTCCTTCTTGCATCCTAACTTGATAGTAACCACTTCTCATATCTGTTTCAGAAAATATGGTGGCACCACTCTATTGATCAAGCATATCATCGATACTTGGAATCAGATGTCTATATCTAACAGTAATGTTATTTATGGCACGACAATCAGAACACTTTCGCCAAGTACATCCATCTTGGGAAGAATTATTACCAGAACTATTGAAGGACTAAGGCTCTCGCATACATACCCATTCTTGAGTAAGTGTTGAGCTTGATGTTCAGTTTTGTCTAAGGAGGTGCGTTAGTAGAGGTGTGTTGGGCATGAGGTCAATGTGGTGTATGATCCCTCATAGAGGACGTACTCCTGGAGTTTGCTCGGTATGAAAAATGTCATCGAATTCCTTCAAAGGCACGCACACTGGCTCTTGTCATAGTTGAACTGGCGCTTGGGGGCCGGTCTAGTATCCATGGGGATGACCAACCATCGGCCCAAAAATATGGTGGTGCAGCACCTATAGAAGCTATGGACAACAATAATGAAAGCGTGTCTTGTATATGTGTCACGATGGTGGCTCTAAAGTGCTGAATTCTCCACTATAAACTTTGTTCTCGTTCCATGAGCCCACACCTTCACCTCCATGCTTGATGATGATCCAATGTTCATCCTTGTTGTCCATTTTCAGACAATCGTTCCTAAGCAACACAAATTTATCCAATTTAGGCAGCATCACATTCTCATGAACATTAGAAACATTACCATAAAACGGAAGTACTTGGTAATTTAATTGGCGTACACGAGCTCTAGTAATTGGTCTAGTATATGTAGTAAATGGGCTACATGTATCAATGCGGTAGTGAAATCCTCATTGTGATGCCACTAATTGAGGATATATCTGTTGTGTTTGCTACCCAACGCCATCGGTATGTTTGTTAATAGTGAAGTTCCAGACCAATGCCACCAACTCTTATATACTACCGGTATGGATGGCCGACACCACTTGTGTCCCTTCATCACTAGCATCAAGCTAGCACTCTGGCTTCAACGCCACTAATGTGCACACATGCACACACTTAGAATGATGTTTCGATGAGAATAAAAAAAATATACAGAAATGAGACGATCATACATCGATAAACCTTTTGGTCAACTAGTTAATTATCTTTGATAAGATCAAGTTGTCCACTAGTATACATGGGTGTTTTCTGACTTTGCAATTTTGTATATTGAACTTATTGAGAAAGTCCTAACTGACAGGCCAGGAAAGGTACGCTCACTTGTTTGCTTAATTTACAAGCGAGGAAAGAATTTAAGTTCACACATCATAGTCATCTCATACTTCTCTGACATCTGTCTTCCAAACTTGTCACTAGAAGGAGGGTTAGTGATGCAGAGCATCCTATGGCATCCCCATGGACCTACCTATGTCTCCCACGACACCACTTGGACCAATGACAAGAGCTCTAGCAAAGGCTATTGAAGATAAGGTGAACTCGCTCCTCTCCGAACTACCACTTTCTATATATGAGACATGGCTACTACCTCAAGAGGAGACCCTATGTGTGATCCGGTACTTGGAGGAAAGCCATGGGACAACTAACCCCAACGGACAAGACGCCAAGGACACCAAGTACAATGACCAAGAGGAAGAGCTATCAGGAATCCACACCCAGCGGACAACCGGTACTCGTCGTACGTCCGACGCCTGGGGGCGCCATCCAGCGAGCCGAGTCCCAGCCTGCGCATGGTCCAGCGGCCGGACGACCGGCACTGACCGGACGCCTGACATGCTCCAGCCCCAGACGACCGAGCCCCTCCGGACGATCGGCACCACCATCACAGAACCAAAACATCAGAAGTATGGAGACCACCGGATGACCGACACCCCGGACGTCCGACGCCGGCCGAAAATCCGACCCGACCATCCCGAGCCAAAACATCGGACTTCCAACAAGTACCGTACGACCGGACCCTCACGAGACACAGGACGACGGGTAGTTGTCAGATGTTCGAGGGCTGTGTGTTGACACCATGTTGGGCCAAGGCCCATGTACCCCTTCGTTCACTTAGACTATATATAGTGCTCTCCTCCTCCCTCTTTCTAGGCTTAGCAAAGGATGGGCTCATTTTATAGATAGAGCTTTTCTCATCAACTTGATACCTTCTCCATTGGAATTCATGACCTCTACGGAGAAGATCCCCCAAGTGGATTCAAGACCCCATCACAGGAAGACCCCTCAAGACCACCTCACAGAGAAGACCTTTCGTATTGTCCTTTGTTGCGTTTGAATCTTGTATCACTCTTTATGTTCAAGGATCTTGCACATGTGTGATAGTTCCTCGTTGATTTGAGTGTTTCCTCTCGTATCCCCTCATGTTTCCCCTTGTGTTCTTCATAGGATCCGCTCCAATCGTTAAAGATCAGCCCTAGGGTTTCCACCCTACATCATCTTGGTATCATGAGCCAGGTTGATCGCGAATTTGGAGCCCCTACCCTTGTTTTCTTGATTTTTCCCTAATTTTTTGTGATTTGATTATGTGATGAAGTTTTGTTGGATTTGATTCATGGATTTTGTGTGTAGTGGGTAGATCTAGCTTTCCCCCATCTTTTTCCCTGTTTCCATCCACAAATTCGTCCAGTTTTGCCCCTCCACCACGAACCCTAAAAGTGCATCTCGTGCCCGAAATCGTCAAGGCACCGGACACCTGACAGTCTCCGGACATCCGGCCACCACTAGACGTCCGACGTTTCCTGACGACACAGAAATTTTTGACCAAAAAATTTCAGCCACCGCCGACACTTCCGCATTGCCACTCCATTTCCACTTCCGCATATGCAACCCCCGATTCCTCTACCACTTCCACATACGCACTTGCATACGACCATCGATTTCCGCAACAACCATAGCTTACCCATTTCCCAACTCCGAAATTTTGACACGTTTTGTTCCTTTGAGAATTTGAGTTGCAGTTTCCGTTTCCTAACACATTTTGGCAACTTAGGGACGGTTCGACATCGGCATCACCGCAGCTCATATTCTCCACGGACTCTTCATCGACAGCAACGGCTCCACCATTTTGACACCTTCAACCATAAGCAAGGATGGTAACTTCGACGACATCTTTGTTTACTCCCTTGCCATTGCATTGATAACCCCATAGCCCATTTTTGCATACCTTTACTATCAAGACTAGCCATTAAGTATTGCCGGCAACGTTACTTGTGCACATTAGTGATCATACCTCCCATTGAATACATACCATATCATCTTGGTACATATCTTGGTATCGTCCTTTGTGTCACAAGGTTGTCATCGCATATACACAATTGCTATCTTGGTTCGTCAAGTTTTGCATAAGAGGACAAATAAAGAGCTCAAAAGAGAAAGATCCAAAAAAGCTTTTAAGCAAAAGGAAAAGATAAGCAAAGATCATTAAGCAAGAACCATAGCATCATACTACATTAAGATTGTCATACACGATTGTAACACCCAAGATGAGGCTATATCTCCCACTTGTCCGGGCACGACTTAGAGGCATAACCGCATGTTGGTTTTGTCGCAAGAAGGGTCATCTTCACACAATCCCATGTACAAGAACAAGGATAGAGATAAATAGTTGGCTTACAATCACCACGTCACACAATGATCAAACAATTCATACATCATTCAAAGTACACATATAGTCCGACTATGGACAAAACCAAATGAAAAGAAGATAACCCCAAATGCTAGATCCCCGATCATCCCAATTGGGATCCACTACTAATCATCAGGAAAAGATACGTAGTAACGGCCAAGGTCCTCGTCGAACTCCCACTTGAGTTTGGTGGCATCACCTGCACTGGTATCATCGGCACCTGCAACTGTTTTGGTAGTATCTGTGAGTCACGAGGACTCAGCAATCTCAAAACCCGTGAGATCAAGACTATTTAAGATTATGGGTAGGATGTGGTTATGAGGTGGAGTTGCAGCAAGCGCTAAGCAAATATGGTGGCTAACATATGAGTTCAAGAGTAAGATGAGGAACTATGCAATGGTCGTGAAACTAGAAGTGATCTTGAACTACTTACGTTCAAACGTAACCCCACCGTGTTCACTTCCTGAACCTCCTCGGAAAGAGACCATCATGGTTACACACATAGTTGGTGTCTTTTAATTAAGTCAAGTGTCAAGTTCTCTACAACCGGGTATTAACAAATTCCCATCTGCCACATATCCGCGAGCATGGGTCTCAAAAGTTTAAAACCCTATAGGGGTGTCCCAACTTAGCCCATGACAAGCTCACGATCTGCGGAGACAATCCTCCATCACAGGCCACCCCGAGTAATCTCGGAATCCCGGTGCACAAGCTCTTCGAAGAAAGGAAAACTATCCCAAGGAGATCTCCCGGTGAGTCACATCTGTGTCCAGAGCTGCATGGTCTCTATCTACGGACTCATCCATCTATGCGAAGTGGACGATAGCCAAAGAGCGGCACCGCTGACTGCTAGGTAGGTGGACCAACACTCGTGTCGAGCAATGGCCCGGGGGTTGATTAAGAGTCCACGAGTTAATTCCTCCCTATGCGCAATTTTAGTTGTTATTAGGCAAATGGTAAAACCAATGTTGGATCTCCTTGGGAAAGATTTACTTTAGGCGAAGAGACAAGGGGGCCCATAACACCCCGACCATGTTAGGAACACAAAATTCAAGGAACATAACACCGGTATGACAGAAACTAAGCCGGCAAGAGTGGAACAGAACACCAAGAAAAAGGCCAAGCCTTCCACCCTTTAACAAGTATATAGATGCATTAATTAAATAAGAGATATTGTGATATCCCAACATACCCATGTTCAAAACATGGAACAATCTGCACTGCACATGCAACTAGCAACACTATAAGAGGGGCTGAGCAAAAGCGGTAACATAGCCAAACAACGGTTTTCTAGGAAGGTGGGTTAGAGGCTTGACATGGTGATATGAGAGGCATTATAAACAAGTGGTAGGTAGTGCAACATAGCGATAGAGTGAACAACTAGCAAGCAAAGATAGAAGTGATATCGAGGGTAATGGTCATCTTGCCTGTAAAGTTCTCAGAGTTGTCGAAAGCTTGCTCCTCATAAACGTACTCAACCGGATCCTCGTTCACGAACTCATCTCTCGGCTCTATCCAAAGCAACAACACAAGCAACGGAACAACAATCAATCACGGTGCAATGCACAAGCAACATGATGCAAGACATGGCATGGAATGCAAGGTATGACGTGCAATGCATATGGGTACTCCGGAAGGGAAAGGATGATTAAGGCATCAACTTGGAAAATCAAGCATGCCATTGGAAAGATGGAGTGATTTCGGTTGAAATCAATATAAGGATCACCAGAAACGGATGCACGGTTTGCAAATGACAAGCAAAACAAGAATGGTGCAAAACTGAGCTTAACAGCATCATAGCACTTAAGATGCAAAAATAAACTATGCTACAACACTCCAACATAGCAACAAAGCACATGGCAGTGAAGTACAAGTGAAGCTCTACAAATCATGAACACTGAGCTCCAGCTAGAACTCACTAGAACAAGCCAAAAATAGCATGGCAAAAATGCAAATGATAACAACTTCACAGACTTGGTGAAAATACTAAACATGGTATAAACAACATCAGGTAGCAATGTTTAGAGCTAGAAAACAACATGCTACATGAACATATAATGGCTAACAAAGGCATGGCATGCTAGTACTAAAGGCAAAGAACAAAACTCCCTTACTGAACTTTAGCCAAAGATGCATAGACAAGATGGTAGCATCAATGCAAACATGGCAAGTGATATGACTGTTTACAGACTTGGAAGAATTCATGTCATGGCATAAACAGATTCATGACAACAACTTTGCAAGCTTGTGGCACTCATCACAGTGCACTTTATGGCATGGAATAAAATCTATCATGAAGTAGACATGAAAATGAAGCTATACATGTGTCTAGATACCACATAGCATGCTTGAATTAAATCATACATAAAAGACAAAATAGCAACATGATGTAGATGGCATGCTCATGAACTTGCTAAAATGAAAAAACTAATGCCACCACTGGATTGGTGGGATTTTTCTACCTAAAAAACATATATAATATGTGGGGGTTACTGTAGAAAAATCATCACAAATATGCGAAACATAACCTACCTAAAAGGGATATTGACAAAAATGGAGTACTGCCAGAAATGGACAGGGCCCGAAGTGGAAAACTAGCATATTCCAGAAATGGAATTTTGCTGGGATTAATGAGTAAGAACAAAATAATAAAAAAGGAGGAGGGTGCTAGGGGATGACAGGTGGGTCTTGGTTGTCAGTGACACACTAAAGAAAAATTAGCACCCCAAAAAAATATGTGTGGAGCCTGGGATTCAAACCCAGGTCTCATGGATTGCAAGGCAGGGATCGGACCAGGTGAGCTAGGTGGCTGGTCATGGTGAATAAAGGGCTTGGTCCCTTTTGAACTAGTCCAAAGCCGTACATGGCTTCTACCTCGTTGACAGAGACGTAGGACAACACCGGCGAGCGACGATAGTGACTTCTGCACCAGAAGAGCACCGGCGGGGGTGTGGGACTGGGAGGTGGGACGGGCATGCGGGTCCAGCAGTGGTTGTGTGGGTGCAGCGCGGCTGCAGAGGCACCGAGCAAGGAGATGGCGCGCTCGGGCCCGAGCTTCGGCGAGGCTCGGGCTTCTATACGCGACATCGAGCGTGCGATGCAGAGCAGGGAAGCACGCGAGGCTACAGAGAGTGCGTGCGGGCAAAGGTGCAGCAAGGCGTGGTGTGCGTGTGGGGTTCAACTCAAGCACGAGCTCATGACGAGCTTGGCTTGGTTTCGACGGTGCAGAGGCCGAGCGAGCGACCTCTGAAGCTGGCGAGGCGACACGATGCAAGCGTGCACACGGGCAAATGCGGCGAGGAGAACGCAGCTAGGTGGGAACCGGAGCGCGGGGACGCAGGGGAGTGCGGCAGCAGGTACACACAATAAAGCTACAGACTTCGCCGGAGCACTGGGAGCACAACAAAGACACGGATCGGTTGAGTCTCACAGGGTCCTAAATGCCATGGAAAGGAAGGGAGAGGTAGGTGCATTACCCGGCTCACCCTAGGACACGATGGAGTCGACGGAGACGAGCCGGAGACGACGCGAGGGAGCTCTGAACTTCAACGAGGATGCTGTTCATGAAGCAGGGGAGGAAGAGGACTACGGGGAGGTAGATCTAGGGGCCGTGGCATCGCGTGCGTCGTGGTAGGAGGCGAAGAGGTACTTGGCGTTCCTGTCCGCGGCTGCCATGGGGGTCGGAGGTGCGGCGAAGGAGCTACCCCGAGCTCGAGCTCTTGCTTGCTCGGTTCATGGTGGGCGCGGCCACGACAAGGGTGTGGAGGCTTTCCTAGGCGGTGGCGAGGGAAGGAGAGGGCCTGGATGGACAAAGTAGAAACCCTAGGGCACTGGTGACATGTTTATAGAGCATGGGGAGGCGCCCCGGCCGTCAAATCATCGAGGCGGCCGACGTGGCTCCTCTGGATGGTCTGCCGTACAGGTAGAGGACGACCCTCTGGCGAGTGGGCTGGATGGGCTGCGGCTGGAGCTACTGGTGCGCTTGGTGGGCTGCGGGAGGCCCAGGTAGGCTGCCGCTCCCTTTTCCCTATTTCTACAATTTCTTCAGACAGAAAATACAAATGGAAAAGGTCAGGGACATAGGATAGAATTTTGGTAAATATGAAAATATTTCCAAGCTCCTGGGATTATCCACTAATTGAATAAATTGCATTGGGCATTTTTACAGGTATAAAAATAAAACAATTTGAATTATAACCAAACTTGGACCATTTTTGAACCTAACCAAAACAACTCCAAATGAGATGAAATTTGGCAGAGAGGTCTAGGACATGGTGATAGAATAATGAGGCAAAGCTGAACATTAACGGAGGAGGGTAAAATGCCTCTTGTAGAAACATGGAAAGGAGAAGGAAGTGGGAGGTGATGATGCAAGATCAAATGCATGAAGCATGCAACAACAAAACATGTATGAACTCACACCAAGAACATGGTGAGGATGAGAATGCAAGATGACATAAGCACCACACAACTTGATATGAACATGATGCAAACATGTGATTTCAAAAAGAAATATGACAAGTAATGACAAGACAATGCAATGGGAAACAAAGCAAACCCACAATGAGACCCACAAAGAGGAAAACCACTTGGTATTGAACATGACAAGGTTGGATACATCTCCAAATATGGAAGTTTTACATCTGGGGTGTTACATCGATCATCTTGGTTCATATCATCGGAACACCATACATATAGCACAGTTGGGATAGAAGTCATTACATTTTACCTAGTAGGTTGTGCACAAGATTCCTATCCAGCTATTGTGCAATCGAGCTAGCGTCTCTCTAGCGTTGTGAAACAAGAGCATTTTCGTGGATTCCACATTTTGGCTCATTCCTTGGTTGCATGACCCCATCTATCTATTCATGTGTGTGTTTCCGTGTACCATATATTGTTATTGGTATACTTGCACTACAACAAAATACACTTCCAGGATGATACGTGTTTGTCACAGTAGGTGATGTTTTTTGTCATGCATGTACATCCATGACGATTTTATGACAGAATCAAGATAGTCATACCTGTGTTGTCATAGAAGTGTTCCATGACAGTACCAAAATTATCATCATGGAAGTGTCCACTTCCATGACGATAAATGGCGCGTCAGGGAAGTGCTTTCGTCAAGGGTAACCGACCCGTGGCATCCACCATAACGGGTCGCCATTAAGCTATCGGGTTCCGGTTTGGATCCGATAACCCGTTAACAGCCCAGACCAATGGGGATTTTCCACGTGTAAAATCATCATTGGCTTAAGAGACACGTGTTGGCTCCTCGGTGGGCCAGATGTCGTCCATCCAATGGAGGAGACATGCCTATGATACGTCAACACATGGCAGGGCCCAATAGAGGCCCATATAGGTTAAAAAGGCCGGCCTAGTCAAAGGTCGTAGTATTTACTCAGGTACTATTGGGCCAGCCCAATAATGGCATGTTTAAACATGGCCCATTTACGAACCGAAGCCAGATCTGGCCCATTAATTATTGGCTGAATATATGGGCCCAATTACGGCCCAGTGACATTTTGGCCTGTTAGAGGCCCGATGTAGACATGGGCCCATTTCAGCCCTGTGTGTCTTTCAGCTTGGGAATGGCCAATGCTGCCTACGGGCCATATATGGTCCAACATGACATCCAGCCCTCTAACGGCCATGATAAAGGTGGCAACAGTTTCGCCCAATGTGACTTTGTTCCTGTTAAAGGCATGTCATCTAATTCGGCCCGTTGATGCCTCTACTAAGCTTCCGGCCTCTTAAAGGACCATGATATCAGTGGGCCAACTAAGGCCCAAGACATGTTTCGGCCTAGTAATGGCCCGTCATATAACTGGGCCAAAAAAGGTCTGGTTTATATTTCAGCATGTTGAAGGCCAGTCGACGACTAGTCAAAATTGAGGCCCAACATTCATTTCGGCCTTGTAAAGGCCCATGGTTTCTTCTGGGCCATAACAGGCCAGCAGAATATTCAGCCTGTTAATGGCCCAAAGCTACATGGGCCAATTAAGCACCGGGTCCACTAAAGGCCCAACTAAACTTTGGGCCGAAAATAGGCCCGTGTAAGTTGTGGGCCTGGCGCAAAGTGTGAAGTCCCCAATGGCCTTTCAGGCCTAAGAAAGTTGCAGGCCGGCCCAACTATGGTCCGCTAAAAAGCAGGCCCGTTAGAGACGAATGTTTCGGCCCGGTCGACTACATCTGATTTTCTCCATTTTTCCAGATAGTGAATGATGGCAGTAACTAGTAGAAATTAAGAACAAACCTACTCTATACAATAAAGACATTACAGCATAGTAACTTAGAATAAACCTACACTATACAATAAAGGATTTATGGTATATTACATCCACTAGGCATTGAAGTTCGCCACCAGTGATCATAAAGTGCAACGAAGAAGCACATTACAAAAACTGGGCGCCATTGCAGCGTAACAAAATAATACTGAACCAAGACCACTTCTAAGATAGTTCAAGGAAGGTTAGCCTTGCGTGGGAAGTGTTGCGTAAGCTACTGAGCAAGGCTATGAGACCGCCCTAGCATGTCGGTCATAACTTCTAGGTGTAGCAGTTTAGCAATGAGGTTCTCATTGGTGTTCTCTACAATATTTCTTAGAGATAGGACTTCAAGTCAAAGTTGAGTTGTAGAATGCCTTTCTGCTAGAACATGGGACTGAAGAAGTCGAACTGATTCAGATGGCAAATTCTGTGATCTTGTCTGACTGCTAGCCTCAAGTAACTTGAACACTACATAAATACAAGACTTTGGGGTTCTCTTGCTATCTTCAAGATGTTTTGCCTTCTTTGTTGCAATATATGTTGGGTTTGTCTTACAGCCTTCAACAAATTTGTGCATTCCATCAGGCATATCACCCTGAAACAACCAGAGAGATGACATGTTTTGTACATGTATAAACAAAGATGATAACTGTGCGGCCTAGCTGTCAATTCCATCCAATTTCAAATTAGAAAATAAAGAGTAAGTTCAAAATATCAATAGCATAATATGGCATTGTTCATAATGCGGGGAGCTTAACCACACTACTGGATTACCATGTCCACATAACAAGCGTAGATGAAGGGCAAAGACAATCATTGTATCTATTTTGGTTAATGTGCATGGCATGTTGTTCATATCATCAGCCACATCAGTAATATAAAGTAGGAGATGACAAGGTGCAAACGTGGGCTTCTTCACCACACACTAGATTATAGATCCACAAAAACAGGCATACATATAGGGAGTATTGAGTAATGTGCATGGTATGAATAAAGAATTTGGTTTCACAAGTAAAACTTGGAACTTACTGTTGTTGTGAACATGCATTTTGATAGAAACAGCAAACTAAACAACAGTTAACGATAGGGAGTATGAGCAAATTAAACAGCAGTTGAGGATAAAGACTTTAGAAGGACTGACTTACATTAATAGTTAACACCGGCTTTATAATGCCATTCTCCATGTCAAGGGAAGGATAACTCAAGAATTTTAGCACATAATCTTATTCATAAGCATTTCATGTACTCTACATATTGTAGAGAGTAATTATAGATATGACAATACTGGAAGGGATAGAGGATAATGAAGATAAGATGCAGATTAATACTACATAATCAACTACCAATACCTGGAAGTACAAGCATTAAGGACAAAATGTACTGACAAGAGCAATGGGCTACACTTCTGCACTGGCATTGTATGTGTATACAACTTTTTGGTAAGATTAAATGTAGATCTGATATTTTTTAGTAAATGGTGGGCAAGGGAGATAAGAAGCAGAATCCTACACAATGGACTAATCACTCTTCCCATAATATAAGAGTGTTTTGAACACTGGTGTATTGTACAAAACGTTCTTATATTATGGGACGGAGGGAGTAGCTGTTAATGTAAGTACAATGATAGACGACATTCAATCTTTACAAGAGCACTGCAGAGCTAAACCTCTTCAAAATCATTGGGTTGATTCCAAATTTATGTAAGAGTCCATGCGGATCTTATAATGTCCACCAAATGGTCGATAACGAGGCTAACATGTGTGCAATGATGCTACATAATCAACTAGCTATGAAAATAAGTATGGTCAAATAGGGCAAGAGGTCCTCATAAGAGCAATGAAGTGTGCAGTATAGTTGCAAGATTCTGTGGTCCCTTGAGAATGAATGTTCTTCCAGAAAAAGTTTTCGTACAAGTGAGACGTTAAGGCACATGCAGAAATGTAGTTCAAATTGTGATGCAATATCATAGATAGTACCTTACGCTACAAACGAGATAAATGTGTAACAAGATTATTCTAGTCACTGCCTGATATATGTAGCATCGGAGACTTTATAGAAATTTCTTTTAGAGGCTTGCCATCAAAGTGCGCTTGCCTCAGGTAGGAACGATACTTCATTAATGAGTGCTTGAAAAGCGCAACCAACCCTTTCTCGTCTTGACAATCCAGTTTGGTCCTCGCCTATTGAAAAGAATGAAATCCCGTGTCTTCTCTTAGCTGAAACATATGCAGTAATTACCATGAATAACATTAGTACATTACTTACGAGTAAGTTGCGGAGGAAGATTAGAAATTGTTCTTTCTCTGTGGTATAATCTTTCCATGAAGGAAAGATGCGCACAAAGTTCCCGACAACAATATAAGCTTCATCTTGTAAATTGGGAAGAAGTGGAACAGGAGTCCTATTTGCTGCAATTGGGGCTCTCTCTCGTTCGAAAAGGGATTTGGCAACTGGATTTGGTGTACACTTTGCCAGAATGGGTGGGGGGGGGTTGCATCGTAGAGCTGGTGCTATGTCAACTGGCATCATCATACTGTTTGCGGCAGTTGTGGTCTGCTGAGTTGGGGCATCAGAGATGGCTAGTGTAGTAGGGCTAGAGTCTCCTAGAGTTGTGGCCATGTTTTCTAGGTCTGGTGATATTGCAACCACACCTAATAGGCTATTTGATTTATCAGGTGTCACTACCTTTTCCAAATACTTTGTTCGTGCTCCTCCGCAATCAGCAATCACCCTCTTACTTTTGTGATACACAAGAACAACATTTGAATGGATAAATATGGTATGATGACAGATGAAATATGTACTGAAAATGGATAGGCAGGGCGTATTCACATACACAATGTGTAAACGAAGCTAATGGCAGTGCAACAAAGTAGAAGCAGTGCAAAGCATCAGTTGCAAGATATGTGCGACCAATATAACCTTAGAAAGTTAGAGCAAGCACCTTGATGGGTGAATAAGATAGGGCATCTGCCTCTGACTCCTCCACTAGGGAGCTACATTGACTTAGGTCTCCCTCTAGCTCAGTATCACTGTTAGGATCATATTCTGAGCATGAATCTATAGATGGAGAGTGTTTACATTGCATTGCATCCAGACTTGATTTCAGTCCCTTAATGCCAAGTTTGACAGCCATGGCATTGTTCTACTTTATTCTTTTCATGCATGCAAGCTCATAATCATTACGATGCTGTTTAGTATCTCAGATTCATGAAAACATAAAAAATAGTCGGATTATCTCTGGAATGCATTGCGGATTCAACTCAAAGAGTGTCTCCCAATACACCCCTGCATATGCAAATTGCACCCCCAACCATGCTAACCAGATCACACATGGAAATACAAACCTCTTATGTCTCTATAGCAGGCAGACACACATTTCAAACTGAAGTAGGAACATTAGAATCATATCAAATTCATATTTGAACAAATAAAGTAAGGAATTATGAGTGGCATAATGTTTAGCTTCAAGGGTGGAGTGCTGGTAGTGTGACACAAAGCAAGTAGGCAGATTGTATTCCATGTAAAAGATCATAGTCTATGTAAAAGGTGGAAATAGCACTTTCTTTCTATACTATGTAGTGTTCGTTGCCCACACATGATGGAAGAGATCACACAGAGAAATAATATTCACTCATGTCTGCGGTTCCAGTATTTTGAATCTGGGTGGTCCACCCTAAAAGAATATTGACAACAAATATGACAAGGCAAGCACAGATGTAGTGAATCAATCATTACTTGTGAGCTTACTAGGATACGTATGCAGAATTGTAACTACAATAAGAGACCGTCCAAAATCTGAATCAAGTAGTTTGTCTAGCACTTACTGTTTGCAACTAATCGACGTGAATAGTTGGATATAATATCGAATGAGTAAGAAACAGAAGTAAAATTCTCAACAAACTTGGTTTGTTGTAGTAATCTGGGTCAATGTCACTATGACCAACAATCCAAAATGACTAGTGTCTGTTCCTAGGGTCGGAATTTTGAAACCCTGTGAACTTACAGGTACTAAAGATTACTAAAATACATCTGAACCACTAAGTGTAGGTAGCACTCAGTATGCAACAAACCCTAATGGCAGTCCTGCCTAATGAGTAATGAAGCAATTAGAAAATGGGTGATAATGAGTGGCTGCTGAGTGTTGAGGACGTATCTCAGGGTAAATCGGGTTGGCTTAGTGGCTGTTGCACGCCTCAGCCCTGAATGGACTGGGAAGGTAGACACGGCTGTGCGCCCGAGCAGCGGTGACGCTGTTGGGTGAGCGGCTCCTGACCTCCTATTAGTCTGGCGTCTCCTCCTAGCGTCATGCCATCTGGGGACGGCAAGTCATGGGCGAGGCAAGCGGTTGGGGGTGAGTAGAGATCGGAAGTGTAGTAGAACAGAGGGGAATCGGGGCCGGGACCGACTCAAAATCCCAGGGTGGGCTGCGGCCCTGCATGGGCACCCTATAGATACACACCTGAGCGGCGTACATGAATTTGGGAAACTAAATTGCGAACATTTAGATAACCAATTAAACGACTCTGTTTTAATAATACCAGATTCATATTGGAACAACTAAGCTTCTTTAGCTTGATGGGTGGAGCAATGCTATTATGACACGAAGCACGTATGTTGATCGTATAGTGATCATAAAAGGGGGAAACCCTAAGCTTTTTTTTGAGCAAAAGAGGGTTTCCCCTATGATTTCTATTAAAAAACCACCATGGAACCAACATGATCAATTAAACCCTAAGCATGATCAATTAAACCCTATTATGATTGTGCCATGGTAGATTTAAAGCTGCAAACCGCAGAAATGCTATTTAGCATCCATTGTTTGCTTCGAACTAAGAGTTGAATTCTAAGAGCTGAAAAGAAAGTACAGAACCAAGTTACGATCTATTTTCTAGTTGAGATCAAAAAGTTGAGCAGATATGAAGTACCACCTCTCTTGCGGTGTCGTGTAAGCATCGGGGGTGCAATGGCTGTCGGTGGCGTTGAAGCAGATCTACGACGGTAGATGGGTGCATCAGGGGATAAGTCCGTTTCAGTGGACGAGAAGGTCGTGTGAGCAGCCCCGACAATGAGGACGACGGTGCCTATGAAGCGAGAGGACGCGATGCAAGGCTCCTGGTCCATCACCATGAATGAGAAACGTCCATCTCTAGTATTGAATGACGCGGCCTTGGTAGGTGCTTCGGCATGGTGGAGGACGGTGGCGATGGATGGGGTGGAGGACGGCGGCGATGGGTGGTGTGGCGGACGGAGGAGGCTAGTGTGGGGATGGTGTTCCAGCACGGACGGTATATGAATGGGAAAATCAAGGGAGAGGTATGGGGAACCATGTTTTTGGGACGCGCCTGTCTGAAATATGGGAAAGTTATGAGCTTAGCCCCCATTTAAAATTTAGATGTCTCATCGGTTGGGGATAGGATGGTAATATCGCATCTCCCCAATATTTTCCCAGATATATTTCGAGCGAGGAGAGGGTGTCTTGGCGCCCACGATTGGCGCCCATGGTGTATGAACGGGGCTGATAGGTAGGGCGGTTGTGTCATGTCTGAGTGAAGTTACAAACCTTCCCCTATTGCATTGATTTTGGAAGAGGAGAGTTTGGTTTGCTTCCCACTGTGTATGAATGGGGAAATGGAGGGAGAGACAGTGGTCTTTCGTACGAACTTGAATAAAATGTGTTTTGCGCCCATGTTTGGCGCCTACCATGTCGGAATGGGCTCAGAGGCGGTTGTGTCACGTCTAATTGAAGTTACTAACCTACCCCTATTGAGAGCAGTGGAAATTGGGCCGATGGATTGTCCGTGTAAGGGGTAGACAGTAATTTCCATCTCCCAAACACTGGCTTCGGGCAGCCGACGTTAGAGTGGACATTTTGCTGCTTCTTTCGAATTTTGGGAAAATAAGCATCCACGTTTACCTTGGCAACTAAATTCGAATCCATTTTGTATTCCTATACAAATCTTTATAAATCATTCTATGTGTTTTTATATATCTTCAAAAGCACAACAAAGATGTATTCTGCTAGCATATATGAATATGATTTACAAATGCCGATACTCGAATTCAGAAGCTAGAATCCAGTTTAAGGTGAATTCGAATATTTGCAACCACTTTATGTCTAACTCAAGTGTCACACGCATCATAATGTGTACTCCCATTTAGATATGTACACAAGCGATGTCTCAATGTTCAAAATACCGAGTCAATCAACCAATAATGTACAAAACTAACAAACATATAAACACTTATAGAGTATATGGATCAATAATATCAACTAACATACATAAGCCAGGCTGCTGTACTTTTTTTGCTAGAAGAGCATCCTTTTTTTAGCGAAGCTAGTACAACATCTTGGCCCTTTCAGATGCGTGCCACTTAAGGACCATCTATACTACTATTATTGCTGAATGCACATTCAGCCCGATTGGCATATTTGTAGGTCTGGCACAACAATCAAGATGAAATGTCTCAGAGTCTTATCAATTAATACAAGCTTGTGCTAAAAAAATTACAAACCAATTTTTTTATTACATGAATTCTAAAACAAATGCTTTGATCGATTACATGAACAAACAACACAACGGTTATTCAGCTATGGAAAGAACATTTCACCTATGATTTATCAAGTGGGAATTTAATTTCCTTTTTCCCTTCAGGACCTTAACAATGCGGTCAATCTTAGCTTGCTTCGTTTTGAAATCCACCAAATAGTTAATGCTTGTCTTGAGTACTGCTTGTGATTATGTTGTTTGCTTCCTCAACATGTCAACTTCATCTCTAAGTGCACAACTAGAATCTCTTTCTACCAATAGTTTAGCCTCTAGAGCATCAGCAGTTGGCAATTCATGAAGCATGATGGGCCGGTGCCACTGTTGTGGGATGATCAACGTCCATGAGGACCTCGCTCTTTGATCTTGGGCTGACCTGTTTTTCTATTAAAGTTCTGATTGGATTCCGAAAAGTTAAAGTTAGTAAAACATCTCAACTAGGAGTTATAACAGCAAACCAGTTAAACAAACAAGCAATTAAAGAGTTTCAATTTGATGCTGAAAAGTAGTTATTAACATCATTATAACTGGTTGCAACAGCAAAGTAGTTAAACAAATAAGTTTTGAAAAAGTATGTATTGTGGCATTGGAGTTTCTTTTGGATCCTGAAAAGTTGAGTAGCCAGTAACGTGATTAGAGCAACCGGTTGCAGCAGCAAAGTAGTTAAACAAACAAGTTTTGCAAAAGGAACCTGTTGTGGCATTGGAGTTTCTCTTGGATCTTGAAAAGTTGAGTAGTCAGTAACTTGATTAGAGCAACAAGTTACAGCAGCAAACCTGTTACACAAATATATTTTTGAAAATGTACCTGGTGTGCAATTGGACGTCCAATTGGATCCTGAAAAATTGAAGTTGGTAACATGATTACATCAACAAGTTACAACAGCAAACCTGGTAAACAAGGAAGTTTCTGAAAACATACCTGTTGTGCCAATGGAGTTTCACTTGGATCCTGCAAACTTGAATGTTAGAAATCATAAATAAAGTGTTGCAAGAGCCATAATAAACTAAAATCAAACAAGTAAAACTAACCATTTTTGGCAACGTATTTAATTACACATAAACTAGTAAAACTAACAAGTTCTTGGCAACATATTAAAGTAACAAGTCGGTACCGTTTACCAGCAACACAGACATCTGTAAATTTCTTTGATGTAAGCAAAATGATTCCAACACACACACACACACACACACAGATATATATATATATATGTTAAAAAGATGGTGTCCCTCATATAAACCTAACAGTTGTCTATCTATGAACATGTAAACATTACTAGTGCTACAAGTGATAACAGCAAACCATTTAAACAAATAAGGTATCAGAACGTAAATTACACATGATTTCTGCTGGACCCTAGAAGTACATATCACTAGCCATCTACATGCTTAAGTAGTTATCTAAGTTTAGGCAAACACGTAATTTCTAATAGTAAGTATCAAACACATAGATAGGCACAGTTATAATAGGTTTAACAGGCTATGGCATTATGTAGTCAGTAGCAAACTAAATTAGGCCAAGCAGCGTAATTGAACAATTTTGCAATAAGTGGCTAACTAAAATTCCGAGAAGCAGGTAACTGAACTTATGCTAGCTCTTTGTATAGACACACTACAACATCTTTTTCGCTTACAAGGTTCTACGAAGGAGTCCATGGCATCAATTGCTTGGATACATAGTCCCAATACTTCTTTCTTCCCACACTGCATTGGTAATTCGAATGGTTAATCTGATAAGATGGTGCGTCCTTGATATGTTATATGAGGACAGGTTGTCAGACTAGTTATGGCCACACACTTCACACTGGCTTTTACTGTATATTTCATGTGATTACATTTGGCCTATCGCGATCTAAGCAATCTACAATACGATGAAAAGACTGACATCCTTCACATTATTGGTGAACTCAGTTAATAGAAACAAGAAATTCAACCATTATGTGGGTAAATCAAAAACGCCACTAGAATATTTTTCACTACTCAATCATACACGCAAAAAAGGGCGACGCCACAATAGAGGCTGGTATGAGCGGACGCCTCGGGTGGTTGAAAGTGTGCACCTAGTTTGAGCCGTCCAGGTTGGACCAGGCTAGTTTTGTTCGTCCCAACGCACGAGCAGGCAATGTAAAAAAATGAAGAAAAACGATTCAATTTGGATGGGCCAATAATGTAAGTGCAAGGTAGGCCCTATAGCAGGCTCGCGGCCCAAACGAGCGCCTCCCATATCGATCAACAGCAGGAAAAATCCCAATTTGTTCGCTCCAGCCTTCAGTCTAGTTCGCTCCTAACCTAGCCGCCGCTGGACAGACCGACATCACTTCCTCGCGCCCTCATTGGACACCAGTCGCCGGGCTTCAAGCGAATGGAAGGACAAGAAGATGAAGATACAACCCTAGGTGTAGCCTGCGTGGGAGGCAGCGGCGGCAGCACGGGCATGGCATCGAGCTTGCGCAAATGGACACTCGCAGCTTGCAAGAGCAGCATGCGCAACGAGTAGGTACATCACATCCCTGATTATATCTAATTCAATTGTTCAATTTCTGGCCAATAGTTAAACCTGGCGGTGTTATAAAACTGCTTGTATGTAGGGAATCTATGAGAAAATGAAACCAATTTCTTCATATTTTATAACTCCCCAATCAATACTGAACTGACTGAACCTAATGTATCTAATCAAGTTTCCGGTGCAAACATACAAGCTCATGTTGTTCTTGAGCCTGAAGTGTCTAATGAACAGACTGCTAATGAAGGATTTGATGCAAACATTTTACATGCTCCTGGTGATGAACATATAATGTCTAATGAGGGAACTAATGCAAGCATTGTGCAAGCTCCCATTGAAGGGTTTTGTGTCTAATGATGATCTGCTATGTTGAGAGAGACATAGAGATTTGCAGGCATTGATGACAAGCAAATTATAGTACATTTTCATGGCTTGAGGAAATGTCAAGGCCATCTACTAGAAAATCCCTGTATCATGACAATGTAGCATAAATAGTTTTCTAATCTGTTGTTTGAAACCATTGGCATACTTGTGTAGGATAGATATATTGGCATGCAGTTTGCGCACTGGTTATAGGTGCAACTACACTTCGATATTTTCAGCCAGAGAACGAATAATTCAAGTAGGTATGGACCATGTTAGTAGTCCTTGTACACCATGTTGCATTTTGTGTTTTTTGGGTGCTTAAATCATTTGGTGTTTTATAATCTGGAACTACTTTGGATCATTAGCTGGTTTTCAAAGTGCATGTAGCTTCACATTTCTCAAGTTATGTTGCTTTCCGGAGTGCAAGTGCCTTCGTTTTTTTCAAGTTAAAATTTCGCCCCTGGTAACTTGAATCTGTGGATCCACCACTGCACACAAATCATACATGCAAGCCAATACGAATTAAATGAAATGCGGGGACTTATGCTAGCATGTTGTACAGGCTCACTGCGGCTCTGCTTGCGCTTGGGATGTTCCATGTACAAGTCCATGTTACCACTTGTTTGGATGGCCTTGTGCTCCTTGCATCCCCTTGTGCATTTTTGACACGGCGAGTGGTTGATCAAATAAGAGGAATCGAGCTTGCTGTTGTGCCGGAGGACAGGTACTTACAAGGTTATACCGGTGTGCAGGATGTGTACCAGACTCCGTAGCGCCGTCATGCTTCGCTAAAAAATGGTTTTTCTTGTTTCAGATGATATCTCCAGAAGAAATAAGAGTTAAAGTCAGAGTTTCATAGGTGTGTAAGCTAAGAGAGCAGTGAAAGGATATCCAAACATCGTTGGAACAGTGCACAAGGGAGTGATATGTGTATACCTAGTTTGGGCCGACGTTTGGGCATGCTCGCCTAGCTAGAGTCTGGGTAACTTCAGAGCCGTTGAGGGCGATACGCTAGCATTGGCTGGCTGCGCACGGATGCAGATCTTGAGTGGCAGCGGAGCGCTATGATGCGGTGGATGAGACCATTGGTGAAGCTAGAACAGCCTCGGGGGCAGAGGTGCGACGATGTGCTCGATGAAGTAGCCCCGGTGAGATTGGAGACGGCGTCAGTGAAGCGCACCTGATCCGGTGGAAGTCAGTGTCTGTGAGGCAAGTTGGTTGTGGCGGCCGACGTTGTCGGTGGACCACCCGGTGCAGTGGACGAGGGAATAGGTGAGGTAGCTCCGTTGCGGTGGTGATGCACGATCGTCGTCTTCGTCATCGTCGTCCGGCACAGAGGTGGGGAAAGATACGAGACGCGGGGCGATTCAAACTTTTCTTGGGTTGGCGGTGAATTAAGGATTTGAGCGCTCTGGGCACGGAAGGGGACGGTGGAGAAGGGAGATTTTTTAGTCCCACCTTGCCAAGGGTGGACAAAATCCCCTCTCTTTTCC
Organism: Triticum dicoccoides; assembly: GCF_002162155.2. NCBI lineage: Eukaryota > Viridiplantae > Streptophyta > Magnoliopsida > Poales > Poaceae > Triticum > Triticum dicoccoides. The sequence goes on from NC_041382.1 coordinate 373,247,838, forward strand.
CTATATATATAGCCCTTAAGGCTTCGTTTAGACTTGGGTTTTATTTAGTTAAAAGTTAGCCATCGCTGCAACTTCGTGTACTTCGTTTGTGTCCAACGACCAGACCAAGACCGCTTATGAAACCCCACTTTTATCAATACTTCATCCATACTCGCAATATTCAGATTGCTTAATCATATTCTTGCTTGTTCTTCGATTGCTTGCAGGAATAGACCTTCGTGGTCAGGTTGATCGTGCTCCAATGTGGTCAATAACCTCCCAGAGTTGGTTTAGCGATTGCTAAGGCGCAACGTCGTGCACGTTTGTAGTCGGATCGTCAAAGTCGTCTCCACCAAATAGATAGTTATCATCTCATCGTAGGATCGGGACCCTCGCCTCTATCATTAGCAGACCAAACCCCTGTTATATACCTACGTTAGATGCGATGTTTGTGAGCTGTCAGTTGTTTGATATTTTTCCCGACAGCCACAAATAAAATCTGTCTTTTCAAAACTTTTGTTTGTATTGTGTGTATCCCTCTCTATGTCTCTTATCTCACCCCAAACCCATGGACCCAATAGAGGATGAATGAAGATGAGCTTGTATTTCCTGAACCGATGAGTCAGTTGGAGACAGACCAATGGATTCAGAACATGGAGGATCACATGAAGAATAACCCTATAGTCAGAAAGGATATGACCCAGCATGCTCTTCAGTGCTTTGAAAGAGGTGCTGCTACTTGGTGGAGGATGTACCAAACCATCAATGGATGGCAAAGAGTAACCACTTGGGAAGAATTTAAGTTGACTCTGCAGAGATCTCAATTTGTGTCCTAGAAGTTGAAGCCTTATGGAAAGGATATGAAGAAACCTTGTGCATGCAAGATTTGTGGAGAAATAGGACACACCCATAAAGAACACATGGATGAATGCCCTAATTGTGAAGGAAGTCACCCAGTTGAAGAATGCCCAATAGGGCAGATTACTTGTTTCTTGTGTGAAGGGACTACCCACTATCCTGCTCAGTGTCACATTTACCCCATGGTACAATGAACCATCCAACATAAGAAAGAAGTAATGAAAGGAGCCCTCATGGAAATTTTAGAAGAACCCGTGATGAAGGAAGAGATGGAGGACACACCTAAATAATACCCGAGTAAACCCTGCACTAAGTCTTGCTATTCATGTGAAGAAGAAGGACACATCTCCCAAAATGGTTTGAATGGGGATCTAGTAGAATTCCCGACAGAGGAAGTAGAATATGACCCACAAGAAATAGAAGCCATGATTAGCATGGAAAGGTCTAGGAAGAGAAGTATATTGGATTCCAGGAAGAACCTGAGTCATATCACCTGTTACAGGTGCAAGGAGTCAGGACACTACCTCAACAGTTGCCCAAACCGGAAACCTCGAGACTTGTCAGAAGTGATATGTTTTCGTTGTAATGGAGTATGGCACTTTGCCAGAGAATGCCCCAAGGAGAAGGAAACTTGTGCTAGATAGTTGAGTTTGCAACAAAAGAAATGGAGTAGTAGAAGTGAGAATATTTCCTTTTGTATTGAGGTGCTGAGTTGAGACATGTAATGGAAAAGCGAGAGATTGTAATCACTTGTTAGCATCGTTGGTACTGATATGGATTTTATGAGTTGTTACTCTATGAAGAAGAATTTTGGCCATTCTGAGGATATGAGAAATATGGTCTATGGAAGATTTGTGCATTTTAAGGGTGGTAGTACCCTGTAAGAACCGTTCACCCCTGGAAAAGATAAGGATACTCCACTGAGTGGATTTCGGACAAAATGAATACGAGTTTTGTCTCGATATGTGTGATACCCCAAGAGTGTGTGGGATGAAGTTGGAGACCATCAGGTATTTGGACCGAATGTGATCAAGGAGTCAGAAGAGAATGTTAAGTTGATTCGAGATAGACTGAAGATAGCTCAGTCCAGGCAGAAGAGTTATGTAGACTCAAAAACTCAAGGAGGTAGTCTATGAAATTGGAGATAAAGCATGTCTTCGTGTGTCCCCTCTGCGAGGAGTTAAACGAATTGGAGTTAAGGGAAAATTAGCCCCAAGATTTGTAGGACATACCGAGTTTTGGAGCGTATGGGAGAAGTGGCCAACTAGTTGGAGTCATCCGAAGGACTGTCAGGAGTTCATGATGTGTTTCACGTTTCCCAGTTGAAGAAGTGCCATGCAGAGATGGCCAATATTCCCCTGTAAGGACGCTTGACCCCGGAAAGGATAATGATGTTCCACGAAGTGGAATATGGTTTCCATAAGTATAAGTTTTTATCCCGGTATGAGGGATATCCCACGAGGATGAAGAGATAAATTACTATTGGATATAAAGGAGGTATGATGTCAGAAATTTGGATCAATGGAAACTCCATGATGAGTCTGAGTAATCATGTCTTAGTTTGGTGCCAATAGAAGGAAGGAAGACAGTACAATTGAATGAATTTAAGAATACTAGGAAGTTGGAAGTTGGAACAATGATCAGTTGCCCGATGATAAGTTCAAGGACTACAAGTGATGAGATGGGCCATAACCCATAGGCCCCAGGACCTGCCAAGGAACAAGCACACTCTTACTGAAGGAAAAACCCTGGAAGAAGTTACGATTTTATCGATAGACGATTTTATAGGAGTTTACGTAAAACCTGAGAGTTGTGAATGAACGATAGATGTTTGTCTGGCTTGCAGAATCTATGGATATATCCAAACTTGGTTCGTCGACAAGAGAAATTCTGCAATGCTTGTGAGGATGACCGAGTGTTAGAATGCGAGATTCGCTAAACCGTATACAAAGTAATGATTTGGGTGCGGGATGGATTGATCACCATACCGACTTACTCTTATTATTCGCCTTGCTATATGGGATGGTAAATCTGAGTGACTTACCTATAATAGAGAGACGGCGATATTAAACCTTGTTTAAACCTTAGAATGGTATAGGTATTTTTTCCCTTGTACAAGGAAACTTTTGCCAACCGTAGGTTATACGGTGAGGATCAACCCAGACCCATTTCCTGCAGGAGAAACCATAAATTGTTGACCACCATGAGATATCGATAGTTGTTTAGTTTTGGCGCCAGACCTATCAGCTAAGAAGACCCAATCTCGGAATAACCTTACCAAGAGGAAAGGACAGAAGAATTGTGGAAAAGGTTATGCCACTACCGGAAGAGCCAGAGAAGTAATTTTCCGAAGATTTGAGAAGACCGACACTGCCAGCAATAAGGATGGAGTATATGAGTTTACATGGAACCGTTACCATGTTTCTAAGGGTGGTAGCATCCCAGACCCCTGTGATGGTCGATGGATTTTGAGAAGACCCCGAACCTAACCTATTTCTTTCTAGCCTCTCCGAATCTCGAGGACGAGATTCATTTCAAGGGTGGTAGGTTTGTAACATCCCAAAATTTTAAATTTTGGAATGTTATAATAAATAGATAGATTTGATTGATTGTTTGATTGATTGTCTGAAAGGGAGTGAATTCGAAACTTTTGAAAGTTAAATGAGAGGGAATAAAAGGACTTTCCCAAACTTTCATATTTGCTTTCTGATCTCCATGAATACAAATTCTTTTCAAATACAAAACCCTTGAGCGAAGATGATATGAATTTTCCATTTAAATTAAATGAAAGGGTATTTGAAAATAATTGAATTTCAATTGGAAATATTTCAATTCATAAACTTCATGCAGCTCAATGATTTTCATGAGAGAAGATAAAATGACTTCTTCAATTATATGAAATATGAGTTGGGAGTTTCAAAGAATTAAATTCAAAGTTCTTTTGAATTTATTTTCAATTTGGAGTTATTTGAGTTTTGTTGAAATTATTTTTCTCCAAAAATAAAATATATGGAAATTAGGGTAACATGATTCCCTACAATAGAAAATTGGAGAAAAATTTATTTGAAATAATTTTGGTATTTTTTTAAAATGATTTTTGTTGGATTCTATTAGACCAATAGCATTCTTTGATTTATCTGATTTTGTGAGGATTTTATTTGGCATATTAAAAATGTCCATGTTGTTGGAAATCTTTTTCTGAAAATTTTGATATATAATATGCCTATATAATATTTTTCTTTATTTTGCTTTTATTATTTTAATTGTCTGGAAATGTTTTTTTTAAATCCCCGACTGGGCCGGCCTAGCTCCCAGCCAGGCCACGGCCCAGCCGGATGCCCGCGTCGCCTTCCTCCTCGCGTGCCGGTGCGGGACTCCCGCCGGAGTCCGCCGCACCCACGGCGCCGGCTGCCCCCTCGCCCACGCCACGGAGCCGCTCCGCCCCATATAAGCGTCGCCTCCGCCGCCTCTCTCTCTCCTCACCACGCCCGCATCTCGCCGCTCGCTTCCTCGCCGCGTTGCGCCGCCGTCACCGCCAGATCCATCGCGCCGCCACCCGCTGCTGCTACCGCGCCGCACTCCACCCCTCCGCCCCGCACCGCTTGCTGCGCCACCGCCACCGCGCCGCTACCCGCGCTGCCCTCGCCCGCGTTGCCTAGCGCCGCTTGTGGCGTAGCCACCGCCGCTGCCCGCCACCTCGCTGGAGAGCCGCTGGAAACCGCCGCCGCCGACGACCCGCCGACCGAACCGGTAGAACCGCTGCTTCGACCCATTTTATTTAGGGTTATCACGGTTTTTTTAAACCCCGGTTTTCATATTTAAATCTGTTAGTTAATGAATGTTTTCTGTTTAGGAAGTTTTAGTGAACGTATTCGTTCTATAGTTCTGTTTAGAGAACGTTCATTCGATAGTTTTTTTTCTTTTTCTTATTAATTTCGGCCAGGGACCTATATGTGAGGATTTTCTTTACAGATCAGCCCCTAGTTTTCAAATGACTATAACTTTTTACTCGTTAGTCCAAATCCAATGAAACCAACGCCCACTTCTTCGTTGTGATCTCCTCTATCCAGTAAAATAACTTAAACATGTTTTTGAAAAGTTTAAAATTGAATTAGATCAGATTTGAATTCAAACTTCGTTTGATCATAACTTGAGTTTCGTAGCTCCGTTTGAGTTGATTCTTTTTGCAAATCGAAGCTCTTGGCCTAAACATTCTAATAAGGCCAAATTCACATAATTTTGGTACTGTTAGAAATTGTTTTATGTTGCAAGAGTTATTTGCTTGGTTTTGAAGTTTTCCGAATCGTCTTCTTCGTTCTTTCATTGGGTGATTGCTTATGTGTGGTTACTATTGCTTGCTTACGATAGATTGACCGGAGTGTGACGAGTAGAGCCATCAAGAGTTTTGAGTGTGAAACATCTTCATCAACATTGCAGGCAAGTTCACACTTTGATCATATTCCTTTCATACCCAGTTTTTATGCATTAGTTTCACCCTCAAACATTGCATGAGTAGGATTGATAACACGTGGGTATTGGGAAGTAGTTGATGAGGTAGAACCTATTACCCTGTTATATTCAAACCCTTGGGAGTTACCATTATGTTATGCTTATATTGCCAGGCTATGCTCATAGACGTGGATTGGGTTTGAGAGTATTTCATGACAGATGTGAGAGATTATTGTTAACTAAGGTTTAACTTAAGGTGGCTACTTTAATACACATCTGGGTGGATTGGTTGGGGCACCCTGGGGATATACCAGTGGACTTGCCCGGACACCTGGGGATATACCAGTGTTGTCCTAGGAGATCCCGGGGTTACCGTGTGATCCTCCTATGGTTCGCCACCCAGGCTCAAAGGGATCATAAGATTATTCATGCTAGAAACTTCCGTGTGCAGCCACAAGCTATTATGGGCTCTAGCGTAGTTGATTAAGTCGCGTGAACTCTTATAGTGGTAGACTAGCAGATGTAGGGGTTGTAGGTGGTACGGTCTACCCATCGTAAGGTGCAAACGCTTCTGAAAGACTATGTCTCGGTCATCCATTTCTCAAACACCATGTAGTGCGAGAAATCCAACGGAGGAGATCGAGTCTTGTGGGGAAAAGTGCGCAAACCTCTGCAGAGTGTATAAACTAATCATGATTAGCCGTGTCCCTGGTTATGGACATCTTGAGTATCTAGTTGTTGGATTATCCTGTTGATCTCATCACGTTACTTGAATAATTTGTTGGGTTTTAATGATGATGCTTAATTGGGATTGAGAATGCTGTCAACCATTCTCAATGTTTAACGACCACCATGATAGTTAAATAAATTTATTCCTTTGCAGTAGGGAAAAATTGGCTTTTCGCAAAAACATTATAACCATAGAGCTTTTCCACCAGCCATATATGCATTTAGTGATAGCCATTGTTCATTATTTTCTCTATGGCGTGAATTTGCCAGTACATTCAATGTACTGACCCGTTTCGGGCTGCAACGTCTCATGTTGCAGGTTTCTTACGACGAGTAAGTGATACATTAGGGTTACGATTCTACACTCAACTTTGCCGTTGGTGTTGATGGGAATCCACAACCTTGTTGCTTCCGCTATTTTGGATTGAGGTAATAGTATTTACGTTATTTTATACATGTGATTTACCTCTATTATAAATCCTCGAGTACTGTGTGTGTCAGCATACCGATCCAGGGATGACACTTAAGCACAGAGACTTGATCCATTTGGGTCGGGTCGCTACATCAACTGGCGGGAGGAGGCGACTGGCGTTGGTGTAAGGAATCGATGGACGACGGCCATACATGCCGCTGAGGGGGGCATTGACACCGACGCGGGGACAGGCACTGGCAACGGCACGACGAAGACATTCGTGTGCACGTGCACCGGTACGGGCGCGTGCTTCAGTGCACCCGCAGGCGCATGCGCTAGCAGGTTCACGGGCGTGTGAAAGTCGGCGGGGACCTCGTGGAACCCCATGTCATCAAGCTCGACGACAAGGTGCGGCTCCCAGCCCATCAATGCCACGGGGATGGGCGCTGCATAGTCGGGGCGACGGGAGCCAGAACGAGAGTGGGGACAGGCGTGGCGTCTTCCCACATGGTTAGTTCAAGCTCGCCCCAAAGTGCCTTATGTTCTTGAGACTCCGGCTGGGTGTCTTCCTTAGGAAACTGGAAGAATAAGGGCAGACCATCATGATGCGTCATGGCGTATGGTTGGGTCAGGCTTGTCGGAGGTAGACGACAGGAGAATCGGAGAGGAATAAAGAATATTGTTGCAATACCGGGTAGTGCGGGGTGATTTTAAACTGCAGCGGTGCCGCCATTGAAAGTAGGTGCAATTGGGACGAAGGCGGGCGACGGAGCCTGGTCAGAGGGCTCGCCTGCCGGTGAGCCTCCCCTGCGGCCTGCTCGCATGCCTCCCGGTCAGCCGGCACATCAGTCTGCTCGCACGCATCACGTCGACTCACATGCTTGCTCGGACATCACCTTCCGATGAGAAGCGGGACTTGTGGCGGCACGTAAACACCCACGGTTTGAATAGTGAAAGCGTTCGCCTTAACGTAACCAGTCTTTGTTCCAAAATACATTGGGTCTTCATTTGTGCAACTTCCCATAAGAAGCTTGTCTCAAATTGAACAAAAAAATTACGTCAGCATATTTGTGCCATATCATGATACCATGCTCAGTTTCATGAATTTCCAGTCAGTTTTCTATTTTTTGAAATTTAAAATCCAAGATTCGAAACAATATCAGAACCTGCATCATGCAATAAATTTTCAAGCGATACATCTTTACTATTGTAGATGTTAGTATTTTTTAAGAAAGGATTTGGTCAAAATTTTGCTTAGTTAGACTTCAGACAAGTTCTATATGTAGAGTAAAAGGATAATCCCAACGTACTGGTGCATTGCCTGATATATTAATTCAAGTAATAGGCACGAACAAACGGGGCTCAGTTATGAGTTTAACCTAGTGTAGTACTTCTATTAGTACTAGGCAATGTAGTTGCCGGGTGACCTTGGGTAGCGGCGACCGAGGGAATTGAACCGTGGTCGGTACGGTAGGTAACGTTGTCTAGTTACTAAAGCATCCCTCCATTGTTCATCGGTAGTCATTATGGACTGGGGACATGAGGGGAATTTCCTAGGGCTGGAATTCTGGCAGCTAGATATTTCGACTCGAAATGCGGAGGCTCGACTAGTTGGGGTTGGCTAATGTGAGTACCATGCACGCCACCAGAAGGACACAAGCCCAATTTTTTTAGGATCAACATGAGCCCGGGTATAGCTAGTACGCCATTGGGTGCTAACATTTGAAATATGAAAGGAATCTTTTAAATTGCTGAACGAATCTATATGTATTACAATGCCTGTATTTTCCTTGAAATTAGTAATCTCAACATGGTAATTGATTTATGACGAGTTCTTGAATTAGAGTGAGTTTGTGATATAGTGATCTCAACGTGGATTTCACATTTCATGGTATCCCTAGCAAGTTTTTCATTCCAAATTCAAATTTAAAAGATGAACGGTATGGTGGTGAGAAAACTTTGTATGTATCAACCATATGACCACACACACACACACACACACACACACACGAATACAACAACAATCTAGTAAGTATAGTGCATCTATTTTTCCAAACCATGCATGTATGATACGAATTCAAAAATACTCCCTTTGTTCCTAAATATTTTTCTTTTAGAGATTTCAACAAGTGACTACATACGAAGCAAAATGAGTGAATCTACACTCTAAAATATGTCTATATACATCCGTATGTGGCAGTCCATTTGAAATCTCTAAAAAGACTAATATTATGAACGAAGGGAGTAAAATGTAAGACATGCATGGTCCTCAATTCAATATTTAAAATGAGCTGGAAACTGAAACATGAATATTAAGTCTAGTACTACAAATGTTGTGTTTATGCGGAGCTATGTAGATTGTCGGGGGTTAACCCCTCGACCTTAGATAAAATTGTGAAGCTCTATTTAGGATTGTTTAGATTATATTTTTTGAACATTATATTTGTCCCCACCCTCCCAAATACCGAGTGGTTGTGAACCCCCCTCCTCGGGAGAATATCATGTGCCTCCACACCTTAGATGTTACATGTTGATACGAGTTTCTTGGAGCTTGTAGATTTGAGATATAGCAGCTCATAGGATGTCTTAATATTTTTACAGGAAACCTTAATGAGTTTGAGAATTGCACACAATTTGTACAAAAACTACTCATATGCCCTTGGATCCCATATTCAACGACCTCGAAGCTCATATCACCGTAGCATCTAAGATGAAGGAGGACCTCATATTCTCCTGTATGTAAGAATATCATGTGCTACCACACCTTAGATGCTTTGGTGATACAAGCTCTTTGGAGCCGTTGGATCTGTGATCCAACAACTCCTTGGTGGTTCGAATGTTTTTTTGCAGAAAAGTCCCCAAAGAGTTCGGCCACTGCTCAGATGCCATTGGATCTCAGACCGGACAACCTCGAAGCTCGTATCACTGTAGCATCAAAACTGCGAGAGCACTTGATGTTTTCTCGCACGAGAGAATATGAGGTGCTCCCGCACCGTAGATTCTATGGTGATACGAGTTCCTAGAGATCTAACAGCTCATAGTAGAAGGTTTGAATGTTTTTGCAATATACACCTAAGAGAGTTTGGGAATTGTGTAGAAAGTACAAGTACTACACATGTGGCATCTGATCACAGGTCATACGACCTAGATGCTCGTGTCAATGTAGCGGCTAATTAAGCTACGGGGAGCACCTAATATGAGCAACTGGGAGCCGTTGGATCCATGATGCAACGACACACACAAGTCCTGAATGTTTTATTTGCAAAAAAAACCTTGGAGAGTTTGGAAATTGCGCATAATTACAAAGACTACTCCCAAGCCATTGGATCTCAGTTCCAACGACGTAAAAACTCGTATCACCATAGCATCTAAGCTGCGGGGTGGATGTGATATTCTATGCCGCTGTTAGTTATGTTCCTAAACTTGCAAAATACGTGTAACTCGTGCCGTTACTTGTCTAACCACGCAAAGTGTTTGTGCAAAAAAAACCATCCTACACTGAAATGTCAGAATAACACACAGGGGTCCCACTTGTCATTGATCAAATTTGGACCTAAATCTAACAAATCTGAAAGACGATATTTGAACTGGCAACCTAGACTACAAAGCGTAAGTCCATAGCCTGAAACAATAATGGTTTTTGGCTTTGTCCCATAACTTGATTTTATACAGTATTACGTTGAGTAGAGTAGAGGGAATGGCTCGCCAACGCGTGCATGACCGTTGACTCACTTACTGGTGGGTCCCATGTCTGTGATCTCTCTCTCCTCTCCATTGTGTCACCTTTATACACACGGGCATACACGAAGAGCAGCGGGAGCTTGCCGTGGTGTTATTATAAATAAAAAATCTTGGAAAATAGAAGAACCGCCTAGAACAAGAGACATTGTGGCTAGTCGAGATGGAGCTAACCACACCTATCCTCCGTGCCACATTAGCATGATGAAGCTGTCTGGCTAGTGGTGTGTTTTCGACCGACTGGCTGGGTCCCAAGGTCGAACCATTGGTAGTAAGTCTGATACAATATATTTTTACACGCACATTTTTCCCGCGTGCCGAGATGTGCACACCCTACCGCGCGGTTTCGGGGTCCTCCCGGGTCGTTCACGCATATTTTTCTTCCTTGCCGAGACGTGGGACGTCCTACCATGCATTTTCTGGGCCCTCCTCATTCATAGCACCCAAGCAAGTAAATGAGTCATCAAATCACGAAAGACCACCTTTCCCGCCGAGTACATTAGTGAAGCACGGTGGCTAGCTAGTTGGGCTAGTGCAACCGATTAGCTAGGTCGCTGCCACATTTGTTTTTCACCCTGTTTTTTATCTCCTTGCCGACAGGTAAATTTAAATATCCATCGCGGCGTTGCTCTAGTCTTTGGGTGCGGCAGGCATGGCGGGATTTTTATTTTTTTGATTGACAGGAGCAGGCGCGGCAACGATTAGTCATGATGACTCCGCCTATAAAACTCAATGCTCCATGATGTCAAAACTCATCGACTAGTGTTTTCCCATGGTGAAAACCAAAAGATTCACCCCGCTCCTCGGCTGGCTCCTTCCGCCTTCCCGTAGATTGCATTGCCTTTCAACCGTTTTGCCCCATTTGCTTCCTCTCCCCATTGCTTCTACCTGGTTCCATGGCGGTGCACCAGATCATGGAGTCTGAGGTGAGGCGCTTGACACAGGAGCTCCAGGCGAAGGATGCGGAGCTCAGGGCCAAGGACATGGAGCTCTGTGAGCTCAAGGAGGAGAGGAGTGCCATGCTCCTCCTTTATGTGCGGGAGTTGACGGAGCTTCAAAAGCGGCAGGCGTGCACCACAAAGATGCTCGAGGTGTCGGTGGCGTTGCTGTAGAAAGCAGGAGATATGATAGGTGGTCAGGCAAGCTAGGTGGAGCGCGAGTGGGCCAATCGTGACGAGGTCTAGGATCACCTCAGCCACTTGGTGGACCATGTTGCCACGCACGTGTTGCAGCTGCGCGAAGCCTACCGTCGTGCCAGCGTGACCATGCTAGGCGTCGGGCTAAACGCGTCCGACCACCCTAGAGCTGTGGCTTCCTGACCTGGTCTCCTTCATCACCTATATCTCCGAGGAGCTAAGCCATCTCCGCGCGATGGTGGGGGTGGAGCTGGGCAAGGAGGGGTTGCTGGATGCCATTGTCGTTGCCAGGTGAACCCTCTCAGGGCCCCGTCACCGGAATCCATTCATGCCATTGGACGCCGTCTTTGACGAGCGGGCTCCCTTCGACCGGGATCGGGCTCTGCGGGCGGTGGCACCCTGAATCACCAATCTCATGCGCCTCAAGAAGCAGAGGGACTTAGGTGGTGTTTAGGCGTCCTCTGCATGGGTATGTCCATGTCTCGACGCAGGATGACCGTTGGATCAAACTCAAAAGGTGCAGATCAGTCACTGTAGTACAAAGCGTGTGGGTGTGTTTGGTTGCATTCTCATCTCAATATGGTTGTTCCCTCTTCATGCTTGCTCATCTCAGCACCCCTTTTGATGCATGCTCCTAGTGTATTTGTGTTAACCTACTAGTGTGGACTCATGCACCCTGCCAAACACCCAAAAGTGGGTCGAGAAGGGAACTTTTGCTCTCATCCCATGCACCCTTCATACACCCTACCTAATATTGATTCGTGCTTTATATGTTTCATGTTCCGTGGAGTACTGTAGCAATGTACTCTCAGTGTGCTGTAGATCTAGTTCTGTTAACATTGATCTCACCGATCATTCTTGACCGGACAGTCAAAAAGGGGTATTATGTTACATTACTGTTCATATAGTTGACATGCGCACAACATCATTTGTTAGCGTCATATCTTACTACACTAGCAACAAGATTATGTAGTACTGACGTATGAACCACTGCACATGCCTAGTAGTAGGAGCACTATGTAAGTTCAAGTGGTTGTCGTGTTTCGCACTCCTCCATCTTAAGAGTGGAAATGCTTCTTGTAATCATTTTTTTCTTCAGAAACAGTGGACACACTCTACTCTGCGGATCCTCCAAGACGGTCGTCAGGAACCTTGCTACTCACTTTCGCCGATGTGTGGGACAGCTAACATCGGGGTCCACTAGCCATGCACTAAATAACTCCGTACTAGAGTGCCCAACTACACGGTACACTACCCCGATCGAAGCACCGTAGAAATGCCCAATGAGCCGTCAAATCACAAAACCCCCAGCTTTTCAGCAGTAAGTTGGACGGACGAAGCAACCATCATTTCACTCTTCTCCCTCAACTTCCTCTCTTGAAGAAAACCCCAACTCGCTTCTCCCTCATCTTGTTCCTCATTTCTTCAAGAAAACACCGACCTGCTTCTGCCATTGTTCATCTCTCCCAAAGAAGGAAAGTTGAGTGCACCAATGGTGTTGATTCTGGCCAATACCTGGTCTTGCAACCCCGAGACTGATCCTGTAACTCCCTATCTGTTCTTCTTTTGGGTTTGTGATTATGGTTTCTTTTCTTTTATTTCTATTTGATAGTTTTTTATGGACCCTGGAGCACTGACTAATGTGATGTCTCTATAGCTCTGGCCAAAACCGTCGAGGCTCAGGGTACGAAGACGTGCAAGCACCCTGCTGAGACTATAACAGACAAGCTCAAGGCCATCACCCTGTCCAAGGCCCCCTCTCCGGGATCCCTCATTAAGCAAGTCTAGGTAATATCTCTTCTTGACGATATTTTTCTCGATCTTGATCGTGTTTTTTCATCTAACACGCATTACTAGTACTAGTATTACAACTTTCTGGGTGATCTTGCTTGTGATTTTTGTGTGCCAAATGACGGTTCTAAATTCCTCTTCTGACCAAAACATGCAAGAGGTTGACACTGATATTCATATAGATTACTTTCAACTACTTTATGAACATCAATCCTACCTTTGAAGAGAGTATATTAGCCTCAGTAACTTGTGTTGTGGATATTGCAAGTAATCCCTCTGCTCTCATGCCTTCGAAGACATGTTCTAGTGTCTTTGTTCACTCATTTCTGTGCGTATATGTAGTCTCATATGGAGTAAAATATCTAAAATCATCTTATATTTCTGAACGGAGGTAGTAATAAAATATTTGGTTTCTGTTTGAATTAGAACCAGGTCCACGGTGGAGATGAAGTTCTCAAAGTCATGCCGTGTGAAATGGAAGACCTGAGGATGAGTTCTACTACTAAACTATCCAGCTGCTGTGTCCTTGTTACCACGTGTCCTGACCTAGTGTTTTCCTGTAAAAATTTTGTCAGGCGTGTTCTCGAGGGTGTACTTCACCACAACAATTTCCTGGCTATGCCTTCGATTACAAAGGGTTTGGCTCTTGTAAAGCTTCCCAACAAATCTGATGCGAACTGTCTTCATTGTCATGTTTATGAGTGGAAAGACCATGTTGTTTGGGTCTCCAAGGTTGACGAGATGGTGATGGTGCTGGTAGACATCTCTCATGAAGTCCATGCCCTAGTCAGTTATGCAGGGTACATCCCATAGGTCGGTGGCAAGAAATAGTCTGTGGAGTTTAATTAGTGCAACTTTGCTTGTCGGTAGTAAGTACTATTGTTTAGTACTTGATTTGTGTGTGTGAATGCTGTATTGTTTAGTACTGCCGCTTTTGTTGTGTGGTGAGTCCCGAGAACAGTCTATTTTAATGTCTGTCCACTCAATTCAGTCTGTATATTTTGAAGTATCCAGATCATCTTTTTTGTGAGGACGGTTTATCAATTATGGTTACACTCTAATACCTGTATGCATTGCAGGGTTTGTTGCACCCACCAGGATTTCCAGTCCCATGGATGTTCGGTCCATATGATTTGTCACAACCTTTGGATTGTGTCCTGCTTGTTGGAGTAAGTGGGGGCCCTGCATGCCACGCGTAATTCGATGATCAAACTTATGTTTAGAACTTGGACATAGTGATTTCCTGGTAAGGATTCACTTGTGTCACATCAGGTAAATCTTATTGATTTACCATCTAAATCTTATTGATTTAATGTCATGTTTTCTTACTTTTGCTGCAATTTTACGATGCAGGTTCTGCCATGTGACATTTGTCACAGAATAAACCGTTTGGTTTGCTCTACGATGGTTATTTTTGTAGGTTTCACTTCTTATGTCGTGTCAGTAACGAAGGCACTGTCCATCACATATATTACTGCAGACAATTGGATTAGTCTGTTGTCTGAGTACAATCTAAAGCCCTATGATGAACTGTAGTTTGGTTCACGCCACAATTAGTCCTTCTCGCGTTTAAAAGAAATGAAGAAAAAGACTGGATCAATGTCATGGAGCCTTGTCAAGTTAGAAAGCTGATCATAGCAGACCAGAGACGATCGCTGCTGTCTCGCACATCGGTACCACCTTCAGCAATGGATGAGCACCGGCACCTTCTCCGATGGCACTTGCTCTAGTACTGACAGCGACAGAATCTCAGTCTGATCCAACTGAGGACCGGGCACCAACCGCATTAGCGGATTAAGCTGATCTACCGGAGGATCGGGCATCGACACCGGCACCTGCTCTGACACCGGCACCAGCTCCACAAGGAGCACCATCTCCGGCAGCAGCAGCGGCACTGCCAGTCGCACGGGCACGGGCACTAGCAACGGCTCTGGCACCTGTACTAACACTTGAAGTGTGATGCCCCGAGACCGACGCGCCAGGTGTCTTCCAGTTATTCGCTGTCTTGCCATGTCATTTGCTTGCATGTTGCATCTTGCCTTGTCATCATGTGCATTGCATCATCATGTTTTTCAAAACACTTGCATTCGTCCGGGTTTCCCAGTTCTTTCTGTTGCCCGTTCTGAGCCTAGACACACTTGCACGCGCCCGCAGCATGTCCGAAATAGTATTTTTTGAAGTGGCCGGAAAATGCTCTCGGAATGGGTTGAAAGTTGGCATGCGGTGTTGTTATGTTGTAGGTAGGCGGCCTGCCAAGTTTCATCACATTCTAAGTTCGTTTGATGCCCCAACTGATAACTATAGCGGCAATATAGCCGGTCTATCATCGGACATTTTCGGTCTCCGAAAACTGTTGCCGGGTTTTCCCTCTTTTTCCTCCCTAGTCCGTCTACACAGGCCACCACCTACCGCCAGGCCCAACCTAACCTCTCTCGTCAGCCCGCGGCCCCCCTCACATGCGCATCCAAAACTTCCCGGGACCCGACCCGGGCAGTCGTCACCGTTGGATCCGGATCATCCCCAAACATCTATAAAATATCTCCGTTTTATTATTTGGACTCCTCTTACCTTATTTTTCTCGGTCGTTCGATTACGATCGAAGGGATCTAATAGCCCCAAACTTAATCCAACTACTATAGATATACGCAAGGTCCAACCCTAGACATTAGGCAGTCTGTCCCATCCATCAAATCCTCCTCCGTCGTCGCCACTGTCTTTCTCCCACCTCGGGATCCATATCCACCCAATCGTCATCTTCCTCGTGTTCTCCCCGATCCAAAAACCACCGAGACAACCATGCCGAACCATATCGAAACCCCCACCAAATCCCACGCATAGCAGTGAGCCGCAGCACCTCCCTTCGTTTTCATCCCGAGACCAACCGGTGGTCGAGGAGCCAGCGTGCCCGAGCTTCCTCGCCTGAGTTCAGGGAGCACGAGCCCCTCGTCACCGCGCCGCCCGTGGAGCCTGCCAGCCGGCAACCTCGACCTCAGGCCGGCCCCGTCGCGCCACCTCTTCCTTCCCTTCCTCCTCTGGTTCTTCTTCCTCTCACTCACCCCGTCTCTCTCTCTCTCTCTC